>NW_026606298.1:1975000-2062991 GCF_029834395.1 Sorex fumeus | reverse complement strand
CTCCTCTTTATCCTTCTTCTCCTCCTCCTCCTCCTCCTCCTCCGACCTTCTTCTTCTTCTTCTTCTTCTTCTTCTTCTTCTTCTTCTTCTTCTTCTTCTTCTTCTTCTTCTTCTCCACCTCCTCCACTCCTCCACCTCCTCCTGCTTCCTCCTCCTCCTCCTCCTCTCTTCTTCTTCTTCTTCTTCTTCTTCTTCTTCTTCTTCTTCTTCTTCTTCTTCTTCTTCTTCTTCTTCTTCTTCTTCTTCTTCTTCTTCTCCACCTCCACCTCCTCCTCCTCCTCCTCCACCTCACTCCTCCTCCTCCTCCTCCTCTTCTTCTTCTTCTTCTCTTCTCCATCTCCTCCACCTCCTCCTCCTCCTCCTCCTCCTCCTCCTCCTCTTCTTCTTCTTCTTCTTCTTCTTCTTCCTTCTTCTTCTTCTTCTTCTTCTTCTTCTTCTTCTTCTTCTCCACCTCCTCCACCTCCTCCTCCTCCTCCTCCTCCACCTCCTCCTGCTCCTCCTCTTCCTCCTCCTCCTCCTCCTCTTCTTCTTCTTCTTCTTCTTCTTCTTCTTCTTCTTCTTCTTCTTCTCCACCTCCTCCACACCTCCTCCTCCTCCTCCTCCTCCTCTTCTTCTTCTTCTTCTTCTTCTTCTTCTTCTTCTTCTTCTTCTTCTTCTTCTTCTTCTTCTTCTTCTCCACCTCCTCCACCTCCTCCTCCTCCTCCTCCTCCTCCTCCTCCTCCTCCTCCTCCTCCTCCTCCTCCTCCTCCTCCTCCTCCTCCTCCTCTTCTTCTTCTTCTTCTTCTTCTTCTTCTTCTTCTTCTTCTTCTTCTTCTTCTTCTTCTTCTTCTTCTTCTTCTCCACATCCTCCACCTCCTCCTGCTCCTCCTCTTCCTCCTCCTCCTCCTCTTCTTCTTCTTCTTCTTCTTCTTCTTCTTCTTCTTCTTCTTCTTCTTCTTCTTCTTCTTCTTCTTCTTCTTCTCCACCTCCTCCACCTCCTCCTCCTCCTCCTCCTCCTCCTCCTCCTCCTCCTCCTCTTCTTCTCTTCTTCTTCTTCTTCTTCTTCTTCTTCTTCTTCTTCTTCTTCTTCTTCTTCTTCTTCTTCTTCCTCCTCCTCCTCCTCCTCCTCCTCCTCTTCTCTATTGAATCACCTTGAAATACACAGGTATAAAGCTGTTCATGATCAAGTTTCAGTCATATAATATTCCAACACCTGTCCCTCCACCAGTTTTTGTGTATTTCCCACCACCAGTGTCCCCGATTTCCCTCCATCCACCCCCCCCATCTCTACAGCAGGCACTTTCCTTCTCTCTCTCTCCTTTTGGGTGTTATGTGTATGGATAAGAGGTTGTCATGTTTGTTCCCGTACCTACTTTCAGCATGCAGTTCTTTTCCAGAGTGATCATTTCCAGTCTCAGGGCATTTGTAAGGTGGGGTTTACTTTTCCCAAGAGTTTTCAAGCTTAAGCTTGAGCAAAGATGTTTCTGGGACTTTTAGAGCCAGTTCCAATGCCATGGAAATGCAAATCTGCAGATCAGTATGAGCTAAAGAAGGCCCAGATGACTTCATCTCTCCTAACAGCTGCATAGTATTCCTTGTGTAGATGAACCAAAGTTTCTTTAACCGGTCTTCTGTTCTAGGGCACTTGGGTTGTTTCCAGATTTTGGCTATTGTGAACAGTGCTGCAATGAACATATAGACACAGGTGTAATTTCTACTGTGCTTTTTTGCATCCTTGGGATATATTTGTTTATAAATGGATAGACATGGAGAGAGAGTATCATGCCAAGTGAGATGAGTCAGAAAGGGAGGGACATACATAGAAGGACTGCACTCAATTGTGGAGTATGAAACAACATAACATGAGGCTGACTCCTAAGGACAGTAGATACATGGGACAGGTAGATTGCTCCATAGTGGGAAGCCTGCCTCATGAGCAAAGGGGAGAAGGCAGCTGGAATAGAGAAGGGATCACTAAGAAAATGATGGCTGGAGGAATTGGCCAGGATGGGAGATGTGTGCAGAAAATAGACAAAGGACCAAACATGATAACCTATCAGGGTCTGTATTGCAAACCATAATGCCCAAAAGTAGAGAGAGAGTACGGGGAACATTGTCTACCATGGAGGCTCCTTCGCCCCTCTTGGAGAGCCCGGAAAGTTACCGAGAATATCTCGCTGGCACGGTAAAGCCTGACAAGCTCCCCGTGACATATTCAATATGCCAAACACAGTAACAACAAATCTCACGATGGAGACATTACTGAGCCCGCTCGAGCAAATCGATGAACAATGGGAGGACCGTGACCGTGACCGTGATGGAGGCAGGGGGAGGATGAGAAAGGGGAGATATACCTGGGATATTGGTGGGAAAGGGGGGATATACCGGGGATATTGGTGGTGGGGAATGTGCACTGGTGGAGGGGTGGGTGTTTGGTCATTGAGAGATTGTAACCCAAACATGAAAGCTTGTAACTATCTCATGGTGATTCAATAAAATTTAAAAAATAAATAAATAAACAATAAAGAAGGCCTAGATGGAGGAAGACCCAGATGGGGTTGTCCCCAACTTCTGAGGTCTTTGGGGGAAGTACTTGGGGATCTTGTAAAGAAACAGTCTCCTAATCATCAGGCTGAGGGAGGGTCAAGAGCCTCTCTCTCTCTCTCTCTCTCTCTCTCTTGTTTTTTTTGGGGGGGGGGAGGGGTAGGAGTTCACACCCTGAAATGCTCAGGAGTTACTCCTGGCTCTGCAATCTGCCAGGAGTGAGCACTAAGGAATCACTCCTGTCAGTGCTCAGGGGACCATATAGGATGCCCAGGATCAAACCTGGGTCAGCTGCATGCAAGACTAGTGCCTTACCTGCTGTACTATCTCTCCATCCAAGAGTCTCTTTCTCCTTCTGCAGGGAGGGCTCCATGCAGGAAGATTTATTGGTTTGGAAATATCAGCATTGCTTTCCAGGACAGTATCATCCCAGCTCTCCCTGATGCTTCTTGCTACCAAAGATATGATAAAACACACCCAGGGGAATTAGATTTCTGACACTTTCAAGAATCAGGAAGGGGTTGTGTTATTCACCATGGAATATTTTTTGGTGAAGGGGAGGTGGTTTGGGTCACATCCATCAGTGTTCAGAACTTACTTCTGGCTCTGTGATCAGGGACACTTCTGGTAGTGCTCAAGGATCAAATACAGTGCTAGGGATTGAACCTGGGTCAGCCACCTGCAAGGCAAGCACCTTCTGCCTGGACTATCTCTCTGGTCCCTGTAACTGGACTTTAAGCTGTCCATCCTCCCCCACCCTGAGCAGTAGAGACTAGAACAAAGGAAGAAGAAGGTCCCATGAAGTTCCTTGGGTGATCTTACAGGACGTATAATAGCAAGAGTCTACACATGCTAGGGGAAAAGGCAGCTCAGATAGAGAAGGGACCACCAGGTAAAGGATGCTTGGAGGGCTCGCTCGGGATTGGAGATGCATGCTGAAAGTAGACTAGAGACTGAACATGTTGGCCACTTAATGCCTGTATTGCAAACCATAACACCCAAAAGGAGAGAGAGAGATAAAAGGGAATGCCCTACCATCAGGGTGGGGTGGGATGGGGGAGATGGGGGGTGGGAGGGATACTGGGACCTGTGGTGGTGGAAAATGGGCACTGGTGGAGGGATGGGTACTTGATCATTGTATGACTGAAACATAAGCATGAAAGTTTGTTAGTCTGTAACTGTACTTCACGGTGATTCATTAAAAAATAAAAAAATAAATAAAATAATAAACAAATAAATAAAAACAAGATTCTAGAAACTACATTTCCTTTCCTCTCCAAAATATTTTCCCATAGGTGGGGCTGGAATGATAGTATAGTGAGTAGGACATTTTCCTTGCACACAGCCGACCTTGGTTTGATCCCCCGTATCCCATATGGTCTCGTGAGTCCACTAGGATCCTTGAGCATAAGAGCCAGGAGTAAGCCCTGAGCACCTCCAGGTGTCCCCCTACTTTGCAGCAAAAATTTTTCCCCAAAGGTTGGGTTGGTCCGTATAAAAAAAAAATATGAAAAGGACTGAAGAGATCACTGGACAAATTGAGCACATAAAGGAGACCAGGTTTAATCTCCAGCACTGTAGGCCCCCATGAGCACTGTCCAAAGGAACAGCCCCCTCAGAAGCTATTACTAAACTGGGAATAGACTCTGAGCACAGCCAGGTGTGGCCAATAGCACCCCCCCCCCCCAAAACCACTACCAACCCCACTGCCCCATTTACTAGAAAACACAATTAAAATCCATTTTTAGTTGCTCTCTGTGCTCTTTTGGTATTTCCCTAATTTTCTAAAAATAATTTTTACAAACGGCTTTTCTTTTTCTTAAAAGCCAACTTAGAAACAGGCTGTTCTGTTGAAGTTCATAGGCCTTTTCCCAGAATCACAACAGAATCTTGACTATCAAAGGGCTGATCCAGTGTGTCCTGGTACACTTGCAGACAACCGAAAATTTGGAACAAGGGGGAGACACAGCTGGCAGGGTGGGTCAATTCTGCGTCACCCCTTGGCATTGAAAAGGCCCAGAGAGAGCGGAGGAGGAGCGCCCGCCTGTCTGCGGCTCAGAGGTCATGCTGACCTCGGGCCAGTCCAGTGATTGATTTATTTTCATTTCTACAGCTGTGAGCAAGGCCAATTTGCATAAACGATATTCAGGCATCTTGATCCAAATCAATGAGCAGACAAGCTAAATCAATGAACTGTGGTTTGCTGCGTTGTAGAGATGAGAAAAGTCCGGGGTCGGGGGAGGGAGGCTGAAGAGGACGAAGTAGTCATGGCAATGCAAGCTTCATACCTCAGTTTTTCCATCCCATGACCTCTCTCGTTCAGGGACTCCCTGTCCTCAGTGAGGCTGGGGCACTGTCGTTCTGAATATGCCCCCATCCTCTCTTATCAGCACAGATCACTGTACACAGGAGGCATTCCTCTTTCTGAAACGCATCGTTTCTTTCACAGTGCACTGAGCACAGGGCATAGAGCCATTGTAGGAAATCACCACCTTTGCTCATTGGTACCCATAAGCGTTGCCAAGAGATTTGCAGAGGCAGGCACCCAAAACAATTGTTAAATAGAATAAAAGGCTATTATTGAAGGAACAAGAGGGAAGAGGACAGAAACAACAGATTTCTAAAACAGGCAAAGGAACAACCCTAAACACAGCAATATCCTTAAATGATTGTACACAGAGGATGGTTTTACAGTTTTCAAGCGTGTGACTCCTAACGTTTGATAGAATTAAGGCACCGGAAGGCCCTTCACAGAGCCCACCTTCTCTGGCTCCGGCTCCGGGGTAAAGACTGACCTTCTTTTCCAGTCTTGGTCTCCATTTCACTGCTGCCTTTTTTTTTTTTTTTTTTTTTTTTGCTTTTTGGGTCACACCCAGCCGATGCTCAGGGTTTACTCCTGGCTCTGCACTCAGGAGTTACTCCTGGCGGTGCTCAGGGGACCATATGGGATTCTGGGAATCGAACCTGGGTCGGCCGCGTGCAAGGCAAACGCCTCCCCGCTGTGCTATCACTCCAGCCCCCTCACTGCTGCCTTTTAGCTAGTTCCACTCGCTTTGCAGTAACCAACCCCCTTTCCCCTATTCCTAGCTGCAAAGGTAAAGAAAAAGCAACACTTACTCTTTTTTCTCTTTTTCTTTTTGGAGTCATACCCAGTAATGCTCAGGGATTACTGCTGGCTCTGCAATTTAGGAATCACTCTTGGCCAGTGCTTAGGAGACCATATGGGATGGCAGGGATCGAACCCAGGTCGGGCCATGTGCAAGGCAAACACGCTACCAACTGTACTATCATTCCAGCCCCAGATTTGCCCTTTATTTCTCATGTTTATTCCTCCCTATTATTAACCTTGTCCTAACTCTATCACCCTCAACATCCTGCTCAAACTTTCCCAACCTTGGGAGGGGATGGGGCTGACTGACACTTCCCGAGTGCCTACCTCTTGTGCTTGAAGCCCTGGGCTCCAACCCCGGCACTGAAACCAAGACAACAGAAACAACCCAACTCCACAGAACAGAAATTGAAGAGTTTGTCCAACTTTGTCCCATCCTTGAAAATCTTTAGTAGAAACAGCCTACTCTACCCAGAGAGTCCCTTTATAAGTAGTGAGGATCAAGGAGACCAGGGGAACTGTCTCAAGTGGTAGAGCATTTGCCTGGACTTTAGGAGGTCCCAAATTTGATTTCTGGTACCTCATGACCAACCCAGCACTCCTGGGTGTCGCTTTGGTGGCCACTGCATCTTACTGGGTCATTAGCTCTGATACTGAGCTCTACTGCAGTGATCACCCCAGTGCCCAAACCATCAAGACTGCACCAACCAGAGTGGCCCCGATATAAAAATAATATCACTGTATCACTGTCATCCTGTTGTTCATCAACTTCCTCGAGCAGGCACCAGTGACATCCTCTTTGTCCTAGCCCTGAGATTTTAGAAAGTGCCACATTCGAGGCTCATTCAGGGTCAGGAGAATGAGATCCATCATTGTTATTGGTTTGGGGCATATTGAATGTGCCACAGGGAGTTTGCCAGACTCTACCATATGGGCAGGATACTTTTGGCAGCCTGCTAGGTTCTCCAGAGTAAGAACTAGAGAATAAGATGCCGTGTGCTTCCGGGAGCAGGGTTTTATAGTCTCTGGGTCTTGGCTGTTGATGGGATTACATGACGCTGGGGTCAGTTGGTGGGTGTAATACCTACATACTGGAAGATGGAGGATCTGGGTGGAGGAGGCCCCAGTCCCAATGTGAGCAGGCTTGGAGTTCTCAGCCCCGGATCCTGCACACCTGGGTTCCTCTGCCAGTTCCTTCATGCATGAGGCTCGTCCAAACATGTGGAGAGTGGTCTGAAGCATGGCTGTGGCTGGTTCTGGAGGTTTTCAGATGCCGGGGACCTGCTCGGGGTGAGGAGGGAAACTCAACCCGCCCTCCTCCAAGGGCGCAGATGCAGGAGACACTGCCTTAAAAACAATAACATTTTTAAAATAGCAAGAATTAAGGTTTACAGCTGCAGCCTAGGTGGTCTTTCCTAGATTTCAGAGAACCTCCATCCACCTTCTGATGTGGATGACTCAAGGGAAGAGGTCCGGGAAGGCTAGTGGTCCCCTAAGTAGAACTGAGGGGCCAGACCCATAGTACAGCAGGGAGGGCGTTTGCCTTGCATGCGGTCAACCCGGGTTCGGTCCCCGGCATCCCATATGGTCCTCAAGCACTGCCAGGAGTAATTCCTGAGTACAGAGCCAGGAGTAATCTCTGAATGTCGCTGGGAGTGATGCAAGAAAGAAAGAAAGAAAGAAAGAAAGAAAGAAAGAAAGAAAGAGAGAGAGAGAGAGAAAGAAAGAAAGAAAGAAGAAAGAAAGAGAGAAAGAAAGAAAGAAAGAAAGAAAGAAAGAAAGAAAGAAAGAAAGAAAGAAAGAAAACTAGGTGAAAACACAAAGAGGTATTGAAAGGGGAGGTCATCACCCTCTGACTTGTTTGCGTTGTCTGCCCCAAGGTCCTGGGCTAAGGGAATCCACCTGGTGTAGATCCAGGACAGGTTCCCACATTTCTGGGATAAGGGAAAGAACCACCCACACCCTTGCTAATAGGAAGTGGGCCGTGGAGTGTGCAACCACTTTGTGAGACTTGAGCTGGGCCCTTGCCAAGAATCAGGTCAGAGTTCACACAGGTTTGCTGTAGCTCATCACTGTCTTCCACCACCAAGCTCCAGATGTATGCAAAGTAAGATCTCCAAGAGAAAGAAGATTCCAGACCCTGGGGATCAGGAGCTAAGGAAAATGCCTCCCTTCTCTTGTAGTCAGAGGAAGGGAGAGATGGCCTTCTCAGACCTGGGTCTAGTGACAACAAGGAAGTCACTGGAAAGAGGGCAAGCCGGCCATTTTTTTTTCCAGCTTTTTTGTATTTTTTTTCTTTTTAATTAAAAAAAAATTATTAGTGAAACACCATGAGGTACAGTTGTAGACTTACAAATTTTTGTGCTTGGGTTTCAGTTATACAATGATCGAGTACCCATCCCTCCACCAGTGCCCATTCTCCACCACCACTGATCCCAGTATCCCTCCCACCCCCCATCCCCCCATCCCACCCTGCCTCTGTGGCAGGGCATTCCCCCTTGTTCTCTCTCTCCTTTTGGGTGTTGTGATCTGCAAAAGAGGCATTGGGTGGCAATCTTGTTCAGTCCACAGTCCACTCTCAGCACGGGTCTCCCATCCTGGGAGCATCCTCTCAACACCCTTTATTTGGTGCTCCCTTCTCTTCCTGAGCTGCCTTCGCCCCTAGCGTGTGCAGCTAGCCTCCAAGCCATGGAGTAAACCTCCTGGTACTTATCTCAAGCTGGCCATTTTTGAGCACCAGGATGTCGTGGTATCTGGATCAGAACAAACTGATCTCGAGTCAGAGGAGGGGTGAGAGGCCTGCTCAGAAGTGTTGGGGGCGGGGAAACTGAGGAGAGAGAGAGAGGGGGAAGTAGAAAGCTGTGAGGTGGTGAGTCACCATCAATCTCCTGCTGGACCCCCATGACCTCGCCATCTGAGCTTCCCCAAGGAGGGCCAGACTCACAAACGCCCACAGCAGCTCCTCTCTCGGTCAAGTCTTGGCCCAGCCTACATCAGGTTTCTCTGACCTGTCTAATCCTGCAGAAAAGAACTTTAGGAGAAGAAAAATCATGAAGTAAGGACATTTTATTTAGGAAATGGGTGGGAAGGCGGAGAGAGAGAGAGAGAGAGAGAGAGAGAGAGAGAGAGAGAGAGAGAGAGAGAGAGAGTTATTCCCAGAGAGAATGTGAGTTTCCTCAGAGAGAGAAGAGACAGCATCATGAAGGAAGGAACTTAGGGCTGGAGAGATAGCACAGCGGATAGGGCATTTGCCTTGCACGCGGCCGACCCAGGTTCGATTCCCAGCATCCCATATGGTCCCTGAGCACCGCCAGGAGTAACTTATGAGTGCAGAGCCAGGAGTAACACCTGTGCATCGCCAGGTGTGACCCAAAAAATAGAAAAAAAAAAAAAAAGGAAGGAGCTATACACTCTTAGCAGGTGGCTCTCAGGAATGGAGTGCACCCCATACAATAAAGGAACACACTCAGAGGAGATGGTTTCTATACCATGTCCTTCAAAGTCTTTTGTGTTTTTTTTCAGGTAGCCTCATCTGAGGGTCTGTTACCAGGATGCTACTGGGGGCGGTGGGGTGGCGTTGGGATGATGATTGCCGAATTGTTCCTTGTTGGGGTTTGGATGACTCCTCGATGGGTTGGATCTGGTTCTGATGTTGCAAAATTGACCTCAAATTCATTGCCAAGAGGCTCCCTTCCCTGCCTGCCTGCCTGCCTGCCTGCCTTGAGCTATTGTGGGCCACACACCTCTCTAGAATATTCCAGAGTGCCCTCCTAGTCAATAGTCACCCATGTCTGGCTCGTTCTTAGTTCAACCAAATCCACTGACAGGAAGAGGTCTCTCAACCTAAGTGAAGATACTGGATTGGGAATTGGAGAAACGTGTTCCCGAGATGTGCGGAGGTAGGATAGGATGGGGACTGTGTATCTGTTTCTTGCTTTCTCTGCTGACGACAGATGGGGCACACCAAAAATAAAGAGCAGAAGAAGACAAAGTTATAGCAAACAAGTATTGCCAGCTTGCCTCTTACACTTGCTTAAGCTTAGAGGCCCTGTAATAAGTGGTGAAACTCTCAGGCTTAGGCATCCGATAAATCTGAGTACAGATTGCAGCTGTATACACTGCGTGGGCTTGGGCAAGTTACTTAACTTTTATGAATCTCATTTCTCTTATCTAAAGGACGGAGATGATGATAAAACAATATCTTCCAAAGAGAGTTATGATGAGGACCAAATAAGCTGATGTTACCCAAGTGGAAGAACTCTGCGTACTTTAATGAGTGTCCATGGAATGTCAGCAGTCATTTTGGGAATGTGAAACCTAATTTGTGTGTGTGTGTGTGTGTGTGTGTGTGTGTGTGTGTGTAGGGGAGACAGGGCGGGGGTCATACCCAGAGGTGCTCAGGGCTTATTCCTGACTCTGTGCTCAGGAATCACTCCTGGAAATGTGGGGGGAAGCAGATGTGCTGCTGGAGATTGAACTGGGGTTGGCTATGGACAAGGCAAGTGCCTTAATCCCTGGACAATCCCTCTGCTTTCAAGCTTATCATTTTTAAAAAATAAAGTCATTGCGGGGGGTACTTGGGCATTTGACTTGCATGTGCCTGATTGGGGTTCGATCTCTGTCTTAAGACTGCCAGGAATTATTCATAAGAGCAGAACCAGGAGTAACCCCTGGTACTGTTGGGTGTGGCCCAAAAACCAAAATAAAATCAATTCAATAAAATCAGTTTCATTTATGCCTAGTTCGAGTACAGTAAATTTCAGTCCTTGGGCATATATTTATCCTTGTTTTAGCAAATACATACGATTATGTCATCATTAATCCCAAACAATTTCTTTACCCCCAAAAGAGCGCAACTCTTTGACGTCAACCCTTATATTCATTCCTAGCCTAGGAGCCCATCAGTTTGCTTTGGGGTGGGGGGCTACATTTTGGTTTAGGGACCACATCAGGCAGTGATCAGGAGTAACACCTGGTGTGTTCAGGAGACCATGTGTGCTGCCAAAGACCCAAAGTGGGGTTGCAGATGACACAACATCACACAAGACAAGTGCCTTCTCCCCTGTACTATCTCTCTGGCCCCACATTTATGGATTTATTTTGATTTTAGGACCACACCTGGCTGTTCTCAAGGTTTACTCCTGGCTCTTATTCAGGATCATTCCTGGAGGTGTTAGGAGTAGGCTTGAGTGGGCATATGCAGTCAGGGGTTGAATCAGGGTCAGCCACATGCAAGGCAAGCACCTTAACCCAGTACTATCTCTCCAGAACCTGCTATTTTATTTGTATATGTCATCTATTATCTCTCAACTGTAAGAGATAATAGGTCCCTAATACTGCACTTTTAAGAAATCTTGATTTGGAGCTGGGGAGAAAATACTCAGGTCAAGGTGTTCATTGTGTACGCTGCCTACTTGGGTTCAATCCCTGGCACTGTCCATGATCTTCTAAGCAGTGCCAGGAATGACCTTCAAGCACTGATTCAGGAGTAAGCCCTATCAGGTAAATTCCAGCCCGTCCCCCTATCATCCTATCATCTCTCTCTCCCTCTCTCTCTCTCTCTCTCTCTCTCTCTCACACACACACACACACATACACACACACACACACACACACTGTCTTTACACTTTTGTGCAAATGACATTTTAAGATAGAGTGCAATTCAAACTTCTGAAGGGAATTTATGCCCACAATATTTTAAAATATAGATATGGTGTTTGGAACACACCCAATAATTCTCAGAGGCTCGTTCTAGCTCTGTGCTCAGAAGTAACTCCTGAAAGTTATCAGGGGACCACACGTGGTGGCCGGGATTGAGTAGGGTTAGTCACAAGCAAAGAAATACCTGAACCCTAGTACTGTCTCTCAAGGCTCCCTTTAAAAAAATTGTACCTCAAATAGGCAGCATCTTTCTGCAGATAATGATTTTTACACTTCAAATGGGAACTCCATGGTTCATTTTTAAAAAATCTAGATTTCGCCATTCACATTTCTTCAAAGACATATTACAGGCATTTTTGCAGTTCCATAGAGCAAACATGAGCTTTTTACAATAAGCAATTGGAATGGGATCTGGCTGCTAAGAGAAGGTTTTTTTTAAAAAAGATTATAAATAACAAGAAGAACAAATACTCTTGGAGAGCAAACAAACTTTAGATGGAAGGGCCGTTTACAACGAGATTGTGATAAAGTAGTTAGTTGTTCCTTACTTTAACATGCTAATCCAAAGAAAACTCCATAAGCAGTAATTTTTCCCACCCACATCTGAGATTTAAAAACATAGAGAGAACCTTCTTTGTTAATATCCATTAACACTGGATGTTGAAAAATAAATATACTTACTCTTAAGCGTATCATTTTTTTGGCATCGTCTTATCACCTTGGAGCAAAGAAATCAATCCAGCCAAAAGGTAAAAGAGTGGGCATTTTGAAAATGCCTGGGGAAATGTTTTATTAGGGATATTGATAAAGCCAATATTTATAGTTCTGTCAAGAACTTTACAACATTAGCATTGGACTATAGGCACAATCACTGTCATCCTGCTGGGCATCGCTTGCCTCGAGCAGGCCCCAATAACGTCTCCTTCGTCCTAGCCCTGAGATTTTAAAAAGTGCCACATTCGAGGCTCTTTCAGGGTCAGGAGAATGAGACCCATCATTGTTACTGGTAGTTGGCATATTGAATGTGCCACTGGGAGTTTGCCAGACTCTGCCGTGTGGGCAGGATACTTTTGGTAGCCTGCCAGGTTCTCCAGAGTAAGAACTAGATAATAAGATGATGCCTTTCGGTAGCAGGGTTTTATAGTCTCTGGGTCTGGGCCATTGATGGGATTACATGGGGCTGGGAGCAGTTGGTGTGTGTAATGCCTGGAAGATGGGGGATCTGGGTGGAGGAGGCCCCAGTCCCAATCCGAGCAGGCTTGGAGATCTACGCCCTGGGTCCTGCACACCTGGGTTCCTCTGCTGGTTCCTTCATGCGTGAGGCATATCCGAACGTGTGGAGAGTGGTCTTCAGCATGGCCATGGCTGGAACCGGAAGTCTTCAGCTGCTGGGGCTCTGCTAGGGGTGGGGAGGGAAATGCAACCCACCCTCCTCCAAGGGGCCCCGGTGAGGACAGCCGGGCATGGAGGCAGGAGACTCTGCGCTGTTCTCTTCCAGGTGCTGGGTTTTATAGTCTCAGGGTCTATAAAACCCAATCAGGCACAATCAAAGTCACTAATCTATCCCAATGTAGATATGCTGCATTCATGTCAAGGCCACATTAGACTGTTTCATTCTCTTGCAATCTAATACACATGACAGAGATGATCTGAGAGAACTCCTTGGATCAAGATTGAAAATGAAGGCTCTGGGACTGGAGAGATAGAGCAGTCGGTAGGGTGCTTAACTTGCAGGTGGCTTACCTGGTACAACCCCTGGCACCACATACGGTCACCTGAGCACTGCCACTAGTGGTCCCTCAGCACAGAGCCAGGAGTAATCCCTGAGCATCGTCAGATGTAGTTCCAAAACCAAAATAAGTCAATAAAATAAAGTAAAATAAAGTAAAGGCTTCCCAAGTCGAAATGTATGTTTTAACCTAAACCGGATCCAAGCTCGCATTGTTGAGGATAAACTCTTGGTACTCATTTACAAAGAGATATTCTTGTTTTTTAACTTTTTTATTTTATTATTTTTGGGGGGTTACACCTGGAGATGCACAGGGGTTACTCCTGGCTCATGCACTCAGGAATTACTCCTGGAGGTGCTCAGGGGACCATATGGGATGCTGGGAATTGAACCGGGATCGGCCGTGTGCAAGGCAAACGCCCTACCTGCTGTGCTATTGCTCCAGCCCCTCTTTCTTTTTTTTTTAACCTTTTGTATTAAATCACTGTGAGATGGACCATTGCAAAGCTGTTTATCATTGGATTTCAGTCATACATTATTCCAACACCCACCCTTCTTCCACCAGTGTATTACATTTCCCAGCACCAGTGTCCTCAGTTTCCCTCCCACATCCTACCCCTTGACTGCCTCTATGACAGGCACTTCTCTCTCTCTCTCTCTCTCTCTCTCTCTCTCTCCCTCCCTCCTTTTGTGCATTGTCGTTTGCTATATTGATACTGAAAGGTTATCCAGAATATCCCTTGCCTACTTTAACCCTCAGATCTTGTCCAGCATGACCATTCCCAGCTATTATTGTCATAGTGGTCTCTTCTCTATCTTACCTACCCTCAGCCCCACCCCACACACACTTGACAAACACAAATTCTTGAGTTACAGTCAGGCCATGTCTGAGCATATAAAATTGTCCTCTAACCTGTGGAATCTGACTCTGAAAACGCCGGGTTTCCCCACAAATCCTATCTCCAGAATCCTTAGCTGAGAGAGACATAATCATCAAGAAATATTGACAACTACCTTTGTCTTAGAAACTCCCACAAAGCTTTCATACCCATCCACCCATCCCCAATCGTCCTAGTTGTGTGTAAGGGCTCCAATTTCATTCATTCATTTACTCTATCACTCAGTTGTCTATCTTATTTATAGTTATTTATTCCATTTCACAGATCACTCTTAAGACTTAGTGGCATAAAACTATGGGCATTTATTATTTTCAATTTCCTTGGGTCGGGAGACTGGGTATGACAGAGCCGAGTCCTTAGACTTGGGAACCCTACATGGCTCCAAACAGTAGCTGGGCTGGGGCTCACTGGATGACTGAACCTGAGGGCTCCTGATCCCAACCTCATGAGGCAGGTTCTGGTTCCTCTTGGTTATTAGACCAGACCCTCACCCTCTCCTGAGCCACTCCCAGTTCCTTTATTCATGGGTTTTTCCAACATAGTATAGTGCTTTGTCAAAACATATAAGCAAAGAAGGTAACATGTGTCTGGAGCACAGCAGGTAGGGCGTTTGCCTTGCACGCGGCCGACCCAGGTAGAAGAAGAAGAAGAAGAAGAAGAAGAAGAAGAAGAAGAAGAAGAAGGAGAAGGAGAAGGAGAAGGAGAAGGAGAAGGAGAAGGAGAAGGAGAAGGAGAAGGAGAAGGAGAAGGAGAAGGAGAAGGAGAAGGAGAAGGAGAAGGAGAAGGAGAAGGAGAAGGAGAAGGAGAAGGAGAAGGAGAAGGAGAAGAAGAAGAAGAAGAAGAAGAAGAAGAAGAAGAAGAAGAAGAAGAAGAAGAAGAAGAAGAAGAAGTAGAACACACAACCTTTGCAACCTAATTACGAAAGTGTCATACCTTCAACTTTGCCACATTCTGTCATGTAGAAGCAAGCTCCTCAAGCTAAGAAGAAGCACACAGGCTGGGTACAGGAGTTGGAGAGGACTGCAAGCCTTCCTACAGACTGCCAATCAGATTATTTAAGACTTTATTGAAGGGGTAGAGAGATAGGATAGGGATTTAGGTGCTTGCTTTGTATATAACAGAATGTGGTTCTCTTTCATTGCATTCCTACACCACATGGTTCCCTGAGCATCACTAAGTGCAGCTCTGGAGGGCCCTTAGCACCTCTGGGTGACTGGATAATCTCTGGCATACCACAGGGCCCAAGCAGCACCACATCCTCAGCCCCTTGCATCGAAATATGGATTCGTTGGTTGAGACTTGCGCGGAAGGACGCTGTGGACCTCCTAACCATCACTTGGGAGGCCGCATGCTAATATGACTTAATCAAAATCCTCCTAGTTGTGCGATGCTGTACTAGGCACAGGGAATATAGTCATGAACATTCTTCTTCCATCAGAACTCAGAACCGACCTGAAAAGATGGTACGGGGGGGCGGGGGAGGTTCTTTCCTGGCACGAGGCACAACATATGGTCTGAGCAACACTAGGAGTAACCCCTGGGCACAGCTGGGTGTGTCCTCCAATAAAACAAAACAATAAATTTGGAACCTCTCTGGAGGAGGAGGTTATCCGTTAATAGATGATATGAATGTATTAATAAATCGTTATAATTTTGCTAAGCAGACTAACTTAGAACTAAGTTAGGTTGGAGCGATAGTACAACAGGTAGGGTGTTTGCCTTGAACGCAGCTGAGCCCGGTTCAATCCCCGGCACGCCATATGGTCCCCCAAGCACCGCCAGGAGTAATTCCTGAGTGCATGAGCCAGGAGTAACCCCTGTGCATCGCCGGGTATAACCCAAAAAAGCAAAAAAAAAAAAAAATAGCGGGACTACAGGACCGTCAGTGGCAGCCTGAAGGACAGGTCCAAACAAGAAGAGAAAGGACATTTTCCAGGCAAAGCTGCTTTTGTGTAGTTCCAGTGGCAACAAAAAAAAAAAAAGGAAAGGAAAAAAAGTTCAATTTTTAAGTTCAGAGAGAGCAAGAAGTGGGGGAAAGCGAGAGAAGAGAGTGGGTCGCCTCCATGCGGTCAGCACCAAGTTTAGCCAGAGCTTAGAGGAAAGCTGGTGGTGGCCAAGAGAAGACCCCTCCCTCCACCTTCCTGCGGTTCCTCAGGGGCCTGGGTGTGTTGGACTCTCCTGAGTGGCTCGGCCCCTCTCTCGTGATGCAATCGCCTATTCACACTTGGCCAGTGATTCCCAGACATTCGTCCTCCTTCCACTTCCAGGATTCGAGCTGTTTCCAAACAAACCCGCGGGCAGTCCCCTCTTACCTGAAATAGGCAGAATCACTTTGCTTGGTCACAGAGGTGCGGGAGACTCTGCCGAGGACTGAAGTAGATGTTTGAATGAGGGAGCCGCAGATTTGATCCCCAACATTTCATGGACCCTGAGAACTCCTGGGGACAATCCCCAAGCACCAAGTCAGGAATTGGCCCTAGGCACCCCTGGGGATGCCTTCCCAAACAGCAACATTAAAATTTTTAAACGAAGACAGTTGGGGGCTGGAGCAACAGCAAAGCTAGGGCATTTGCCTTGCACGTGGCCGACCTGGGTTCGATTCCCAGCATCCCATATGGTTCCCCGAGCACCACCGAGTAATTCCTCAGTGCACGAGCCAGGAGTAACTCCTGTGTATCGCCGGGTATGACCCAAAAAGCAAACAAACAAACAAACAAACAAAAAACCCCACAAACAACAACAAAAAGACAGTTACCAGAGGGGAAGGAGGACTCCAGAATAGTCGCCTACACATTCCCACGGGATTCCCTGAGAATGTGTAGCAGTAACTTGCCTGTTCCTGTTCTGTGCCTCTAAGGATGGAGTGTGAGAAGCATCTGACTGGACCACACCATCACCGACTATTATTCAAAAGGGATCATCTCTTCATTAAAGTTCCACGAATCCTTCCCATCTATCAGTCCTTGTGACTGTGAAGATGATCACCTCTCTAGGAGCTCAGTGTCAAAAGGAGGCGCGCGCGCAGGTGAAGACCTTGCCACCTTGCCACCAGAAAGGCCACTGCAGAGAGCAGGGCAGGGAATGGGCTCCCGGGAAACCCCCGGGGAGGAGTTTGCAGTAGAGACCTGGTAGTTTCTATCTTTGGAGATTTTTTTTCTTGCATCTGAACTTCCTTTTTTCACTCTACCCAGCTCAGGCTCACCACGCTGAAAGCATGTACATTGACCCAGAAGGTCCATTAAAAAAGCCCACCTGTCCGGGGCTTCTATCAAAAGCGTCCTACTGTGTGCTGTGGCATCGTCAGAAAGCAGGCACTGTATGTTTATTTTTAATTGAGTATTTTTTGGTTGTTGTTTGGGGTCACACTCGGCAGTTGCTCAGGGCTTACATTCAGATCTACGCTCAGGGGTCACTCCTGGTGGTGCTTGGGGACCATGTGTGGTCCCTGGGAACTGAATCTGTGTAAAGGCATGCAAGACCAGGGGCTGAAACCTGTACTATCTCTCATAGCAACCTGCACTATCTCTCATAGCACCACAAGCGGCCAACATGGCCGACCCGAGTTCGATTCCTCCGCCCCTCTCGGAGAGCCCGGCAAGCTACCGAGAGTATTCGATATGCCAGACACAGTAACAACAAACACTCCAATGGAGACGTTACTGGGCCCGCTCGAGCAAATCGACGATCAACGGGAGGGCCTTTACCTTTACCATAGCACCTCAATTTTATTTATTTATTGCTTTTTTTGGGGGGGGGTCACACCTGGCAATACACAGGGGTTCCTCCTGGCTCTGCACTCAGGAATCACTCCTGGCAGTGCTCAGGGGACCATATGGGATGCTGGCAATTGAACCGGGGTCAGCCGTGTGCAAGGCAAAACACCCTACCCGCGGTGCTATCGCTCCAGCCCCCAGCACCTCAATTTTAACTTCTCATGGTTTCTGGATCAGAACCAAAGAAGAGTAACTAATGTGACACAGTTCTATAACCACATTATCTGTCCCCACTTTCTTTTTATTGGCTTTTTGGGTCACACCTGGTGATGCACAGGGGTTACTCCTGGCTCATGCACTCAGGAGTTACTCCTGGTGGTGCTCAGGGGACCATATGGGATGCTGGGAATCGAACCCCGGTTGGTCACGTGCAAGGCAAACGCCCTCCCCGCTGTGCTATCGCTCCAGCCCTGCCCCCACTTTGAAAAGGAGGGACTGAGCAGAGTCTCCTCCTCCTCTCAGGCCAGCGCCCAGAAGAGACCATGGTCTGTGACCTGCTGTCAGATTCAGAGTCCCCTGTCTACTCGAGCACATTTGGTGGCTCTCCGAGACCCTGCCTCGTGCGGCTTGACAAATCCAGAAATCCAGAAATCTAGCCCGAGTCACTTCCATTTGCTTGCTAATTAGCCAGAGGGTTAGACAATCATGCCTAAAGGACAACTAAAAGTGCACACACTTCTCCAGAAGGAGCATTTAAAATCTTAGAGGCAGTCAAGGCTGGAACCAGGCCACGCTGTATCAGAACAACTGGCCGTTCAAAGGAAAGGCAAAGGCTGCAGGAGACGGTTCGGGGTTGTGCAAGGTTGGCAGGGCAAGGCTGTCAAACAAACAGTCTTTAATTGTTAAATAAACAACTGTGGCGTGCTTCTTTGGGCCTCTGAGCCACACTCCCTGAGCAGTGCCCTGGGGGGTGCTCCCAGGTCCTGTCTGCGGAGCCCGTGCTCCAGCCCTCTGCTCTCTCTCTCACCAGGCTGTCAGCAGTTGTTTAATAGTTTTATCTCTCGGTGACTCATTCTGCAAGTTTAAGCTTCGCCTCAGGCCAAGGTCTGGAGAATAGCAAAAGGGTCCGGCTCAACTTTCTCTTTCCTAAGTTGCTCCTGGCTCCCACACACAGTGAACTCTGCCTTTTGTCCGACTAACTCCATCACCCATCGGCTTCCGGCCCCACAACACACACACACACAAATTTACACACACACATACACACACTCACACACATGTACTCTCACACACACTCACACACACACACATACTCGCACACACGTACACTCACTCTCACACACACTTCACACACATGCACACACATGTACTCTCACACACACACTCACACACATGCATACGCTCACACGCACATGTACACTCTCTCCCACACGCATATGCATACACTCACACACGTACACTCTCTCTCACACACGTACACTCTCACACACGTACACTCTCACACACATATGCATACACTCACACACATGTACACTCTCACACATACTCACACACACGCACACACACATGCACACACACATGTACACTCTCACACATATGCATACACTCACACACACTCGCACACATACTCACACACGATCACACACATGCACACATATGTACACTCTCACACACATATGCATACACTCACACACACATGTACACTCTCACACACACACACACACTCACACTAACACGCATACTCTCTCTCTCTCTCTCTCTCTCTCTCACACACACACACACACACACACACATTGACCCCCCCATCCCATCCCGCCCACTTAAAGCACTCCATTGAATCTCCCGACCCTCTATTTTTTTCCCCTCGGGCAATGCTGTTTCTCTACCAGAGCTTGGTCCCAGGCTCAGGCGATGCGTTGCCCATACTGGCATGCAGTGTCCCTCCCTCACCTCCAGTAGACTTAACATAATGTCACACCAGGGGTAGGCACTCTATAAATATTTGTGTGTGGATGAATAACCGAGGTCACCTCATCTATTAGACCGCTAGCGCCGTTGACAAAAAGGTGACCTAGTTTGGGCGTTTGGGGGAGGAAATCTTTCCCAGAGGCAGTCTGGGTGGGCTGCATATGGTTCGCAGCTGGCGGGCAAAGTCCACAGACCTCAGGCCAAGAAGCTGTGGCAGTCAACATCCTTTAAATTAAAAAACAAAACAAAACCAAAAAGTCCCTGATAAATCCTACAGGGAGACCAGTGGGACTTACACAGCTCTAACTAGGACTACAGTGTCCCCAGCCCTCACTTGCGTCCTTTCTCTCCACAAGAAGCCAGGTGAGAGGGCTGAAACCATTACCCTCCCTCCTCCTCTCTCCAACAGAGCCATCCTCGGAAACAAACAGGCAAGGGACTCTCCTAAGAGCACCATGTTTTCTCTTTCCTTTTACAGGTATGCCGATCTCATTGTCTTCGACCTCACTGAGAAGTGGAAGCACAAGACCACCAGGGATACTTTCTTCTTCAACGACAGGATTCAGGTGATTTTTGTTGTTGTTTGTTTGTTTTGTTTTATTTCTTTTTTAGGTCACACCCGTCGATGCACAGGGGTTACTCCTGGCTCTGCACTCAGGAATTACCCCTGGCGGTGCTCAGGGGACCATATGGGATGCTGGGAATCCAACCCCGGTAGGCCGCGTGCAAGGCAAACGCCCTACCCGCTCTGTTTTGAGTGTGAGGGGGAAAATGCCTTGTTCCGGATGACCCTGTCAGGGAATGGCTCAAGTTCTGACCTGCGGCCAGTTCTTGCTGGCTCTGTTTTCTACCATTAAAGGTGAGAAGAAGGGCCTTATTTCTCTTGTCTTGCAAGCGACTGATCCAGATTCAATCCCCGCAGCCCAAATGGACCCTGGAGCCTGCCAGGACTGATCCCCGAGTAAACACTGAAGTAAACAGCCAGGAGTAAACACTGAAGCACTGTCAGGTGTAGCCAAAAACAGTAAGGAAGGGAAGGTTGTGAATTGCTTTTTAGGCAATAAGGATGTTTGAGAATGAATTGCTTTTTGTTCGTCTTTTCTAGGAAAAAGATACACAAAGAGTGTGTGTTTTTAGGCTCCTGCCCCCCTTTCCAAACTTCTCCTATTTCCCTTATTTTTCTACTGACACCTCTCTAAAGGTAGCCAGTCAAGTCTTGTCAAATCTTCCCTCCAAAAGGAAGACTGTCCTTTTTTGTATACGTCATTCATTCAAGATTATTCATGAGCATCGATGTAACATTAAGCCATTGGGTTAGTTGCAATAGGTAGAAATAAGACTAATAAATGGATAGAAATAAAACTGTGTTCTAACATAGTTGTCATGTAAAGAATGCCAAATCCCTAGACCCAGACATCGGAATGTTTGAGAGTTAAACATCAAGGGATTTCTTTTCAGGATTACTGTTACTAGCGCTGATAAACTGATCAAGTTACCTGCATTAGCCCTGAAAGTATGAGAAATCCAAATGAATCGCTTTCTCAGAATTTGGAGTTATGAAGGGCCTTATAGGAGATCCGAGACATTTGCCTAGATCTATTTGAAGACAAATATTTGACATGGTGTTATTTCATAAGTAATCTTGTCCATAAAGAAAATAACTGCCAGTGCTTGCAGGCTCACTCTATGCTCCTATGCTCATGATTTTTTTTGTGTGTATTAAATATTAATATACTCATTTTAGGGATGAGGAAACTGAGACTTGAACCTACTTGAGTATCTGGCTCAAGGACTTAAGGCTGATTATAAATATTCCCTTAAAATAAATAAAAGTTGATATATGACGTTGCTTTAAATTATTTTAATTTTCTTATTTGCATAGGTTAAACCATATATCAATCAATCATCACAGATTGACTTTTACTTACTTATAGTCTGTTAATTCCATGTGGTGTTCCTGTAAGTTTTCTTTGAGGAAGCAATATGAAATAAATTTGTTATTCATTCATTCATCATCCTGTTAATCGTCGATTGCCTCGAGCAGGCCCCAGTAACGTCTCCTTCAGCCTAGCCCTGAGATTATATTCAAGGCTTTTTAGGAGAATGAGACCCATCATTGTTACTGGTATTTGGCATATGCCAAATTTGTTATATGCCAAATAAATAAATAAAAGTTGGAATATGAATCAAGAACATGTGACTTCAACATATGGATCACTTTATGGATTTATTTCGTCGAAATTTATTCTATATCAATCAATGGTATTTGAGAAGATTTCTCTTTCATCATCATTTATACTAAGTCTAGGCATATAGACTCTACTATGCTCTCCCTAGTGTAGTGGGTATATGAAAAATACAGCCCTAGCACTGGAAAAAAGAAATGAGTGAAGAGAAATATACCAGAAAAGCGGGTGGGGGGAAGTTTTAGGGTGATTTGTGTTGGTGGGATACGGAGAGCCAATTTTCAAGCATGCAAGAAGAGTAGGATGAATGTTCCTCTCTAACTTTAATTCAGGTTCACGCTTTATAGTAAGAACTAGTGGGTTGGACGGAGATTGCTTCTCTCCCGTGGTCCATTTGAAATGTGTAATGAATGGTTCCTTACATAAGGCTTCCTTGTCTGGAGGAACACAAGTGCATAGAGCTGATTCCTCCAAAAACAGAGGCCCCTGTCCAGCTTTTAAAAACCACTGACCAGCCTGTACTCAGAAACAGTCATTCATTTAGATGTACAGGAACTGGAAAGCTCCAGAAATGTTCCAAGTCAAACGCACGAGGTGAAGAGCAGACAGCAATCACTTGCTCGCAGGAGGTTTCCAGGAATCACCCTGCCCAATAACGAAAACAAATCTGCTTATTAACACATTTGAGTCTGAGAGTGTAGCCCTGGGTCTTATTATTACTGTTCTACTACTTCAAAACAAAAAATGAAAGAATCCAGGACCATTAAAATGGGTTAGGAACTCAATGAGCAACCAAAATATCCAGCTGATATTCCATTGCTTATTATCCATCCTCAGATGCAAGCACACAGATGTTTTTTATAATATGCTTAGAATTGCAAAAAAAAAAAATTAGTTTTCTTTCAACCAGAAATAAAACTGAATATCCATTAATGGGAGGCAGATAAAACTATGAGTGTGGTAATGTGATAATATATGTAGAAAACCTTAGAGATTCATTAAAAAAATTTTAGGCAGGGGCTGGAGTGATAGCACAGTGGGTAGGGCATTTGCCTTGCACGCGTCCGACCCAGGTTCGATTCCCAGCATCCCATATGGTCCCCCGAGCACTGCCAGGAGTGATTCCTGAGTCCAAAGCCAGGAGTAACCCCGAAGCATCACCAGGTCTGACCCAAAAAGAAAAAAAAAATGGTAAGTACCAGGTGATCTCACTGATGTGTATATTAAGAAACAAACAAGGAAACAGTGTCCAATGAAATGAATTTTTAAACTCTGGCCACAGAATAGTAGTTAAGTGAGGGAAGAGTAGAGAAAGGCCATCTGGACAGTACCCAGTAGAGATACTGGAACTTTGGTGGGGAGTGTGGTATGCTAATATGGAGCCCCTGCAATGTAAACATTAGACCAGAAAAATAGTCCAAAGGGCTGGACTGCATGCTTTGCAGACCGGAACCTTGGATTCAATTCCTGGCACTGTGTGGTCTCCCAAATACTGCTTGAAGTACGCCTGAGCACTTCTGAGTGTGGTCCAAAATTTATATAAACATTTACACGCTTGTAAGCCAATATTGCCTTAACAAAAAATGAAACAAATGAATGTGGTCATATTGTAAATACCATTTCAAAAAAAGAAGGAAATGCTAAAGGTTACTACGTAAGTATTCAGATATGCCTAGCTATCCTTGTAATTCTGTTAAATAAAAACAGTAAATTACAAACTATTATGTCTAGACTGGAACTCCTTCTTCAGAACAGAAAATAATACTAAATTTGTACAAGTACATATCTTTTCTAAACATCGATAGGTTGAGGAAAGTTCTGGAAAGATATATGTTAGTAAGAGTGGTTTCTTCCAGAGAGGAGAACAGAGTGAGGTGAACAAACTTTAAAGTGCAGTTTTATTTATAAAATTTCACATCTTATGTAACAAGAAATTGTGACAATTAGAAAATAAATTTAAATAATAAAAAAAAGAACAAGTATTTGGTTAGTCACCCAAGAATTCCACTTAGAGAGCCTCAAATTCTTGAGGGAAAAGCCAAAAAAGTTCTTAAAGAAATTTCAACTTCTTGCAAGCACAGGATGATCTCACTTATCAGTGGTATATAGAATACGTAGATCTCCAAACCTGCTCGGATTGGGACTGGGGCCTCCTCCACCCAGATCCCCCATCTTCCAGTATGTAGGCATTACACCCACCAACTGCTCCCGGCACTGTGTAATCCCTTCAACGGCCAAGACCCAGAGACTATAAAACCCTGCTCCCAGAAGCACGCGGCCACATACGTGGCCGCAAGACATCTTATTATCTAGTTCTTACTATGGAGAACCTGGCAGTCTACCAAAAGTATCCTGCCCACACGGCAGAGTCTGGAAAACTCCTTGTGGTGTATTCAATATGCCAAAAACCAGTAACAATGATGGGTCTCATTCTCCTGAGCATAAAAGAGCCTCGAATGTGGCACTTTTTAAAATCTCAGGGCTAGGACGAAGGAGACGTTACTGGTGCCTGCTCGAGGCAATCGATGAACAACAGGATGACAGTGATACAGTGACATAGAATACTGGATGAGGAAATGTATTGTAATAAAAGAAGGAGACCTAAACCACTCTTGACCCCAGCGTTAGAGAGGAGAAAGGCAGAGAAAGAAAGAAATGGGGGGTGGGTGAGGGAGGGAAGAAGAGAATGAGAAGTAATGGAGAAATAGCCATCAGGGCTTCAGTTATACCAGTGACATGGGTGAGTGGTATTGTCATATATCCAAAGAACAGACCCAACAAAACAAAATATGAGATCTAAGCGGCCACCATTGCAATACTGTCATGTGCCTCTCAAGTTGACAGGCAAGGGTTGGTTGGGGCTTGGGATGGGGAGGGAATATAGAACACTGGTGGTGGGATTGGTGTTGAAATATCATATGCCTAAAACTCAACTACCAGTTGTGTAAACACACAAAAAATAAAAAGGGCCGGCGGTCAGGCCGTTTCCCCACTCCACGGAGGTCAATGGCGATGGTCAGGCGAAGGAAGGAAACGAGGCCAAGCTGGTTGGTCTTAGCAGCAATTTATTACATGGAAGAGATGTATGTCATGGAGGCCCCAGGATCTCTCAAGCACGTGCACCTCTGTTCTCTCAGCTTCTGTCGTCAGCCCCATCTTCCCAGGTTCTCTGATGCCCGGGTCCCCCCAGAGAGCCCTGAAATCTCCCTTATATAGATCATAGTACCTCTAAAGGGCGCAATATAATGATGTCATCAAAAGGAGTTACAGAAAAAACATTGAGGCAGCAAACGTACGTTGTTTCCTTACATCCGCAGGCCAGTAATCCTGGCCTCACCTTTTCACAAGCTACAAGCACTTAGATTAGCACAACAAAGACCAGTCTGCTAGAGCTTGGAATCTACATCTCCAAAAAAGCAGCCTCATCCAAGCTAGTCAGGACACACAGGAAACTGCTTCTAGGACGTGTTTCTCCTCTCCTTGTCCAAACAACATATAAGCATACATAATATTAATCATTTTGTGTGGACACAGTAAGAAATACTTTGGGCTTATAGAATTGCTCTCCTAGGGCCATCTCGATCTCAGACTGCAGTGCTCAGGCCAGATATCTTTCCTATTCCTAGCAGCAGGGCCCTAGTCTCGTTGTTACTTTTGGATCATGACAGCATTTGCCTATGATCAAACTCTTAACTTATAGTTAAGAATCATGGCACCTTGGCCTGGCCCATCGCGATGCCAGGGTAGCACATAACTTACCGGCCTGCCCTGGTTCCATTCAGTCCCACGTCGGGACCCTGCCCTTGGGGTGCTAGGAAGTGAGGGCAACTGAGGCTTAAGTTGAGAAGGCAGATGCCCAGGAGTGAATAATATACTAAGCCAATCAATTCCTAAGTTACGGAGCATATTAATTAATTGTCTTCCTGTATCTATACAAAAGGACACTGCATTAAGGTAAACTGCTCAAAGACATAAGGAGAGGAGAAAGGCAATATTGACTTACAGTACAGCTTCAGTGTCTAAGAAGGATGAGACCTTACAAATTGGTTGGGGAAGAGAGCATAGAAGAGGTCACAGACAGAAAAAGTAATGGGAGTGACTCGGGAGCACTGTGATGGGTACAATCTGATAAACCTAAGCTCCGTGTACTCCAACAACCAGTAACTTTGTAAATGATAGTTCTTGTTTTCAAAATTTTTTTTTATTTTAATTTTGGCTCTTTGGGTCACACCCGGCTATGCACAGGGGTTACTCCTGGCTCTGCACTCAGGAATTTCCCCTGGCGGTGCTCAGGGGACCATATGGGATGCTGGGAATCAAACCTGGGTCGGCCGCGTGCAAGGCAAACACCCTACCCGCTGTGCTATCACTCCAGCCCACTGTAAATGATAGTTCTTTAGTTAAAAAAAAATTTGAAAAAAAAAACTTTTTTAAAAAAAATTAAAAAAAATTTCTTGAGCCAGAGAGATAGTATAGGGGTTGTGGTGTTTCCCTTGCACAGGACAACTGATTTAATCCCCAGCACCACATATGGTCCCTTGAGAACCACTCTGAGTAATCTCCGAGTACAAAACACTGTCCTCCCGTTGTTCATCGATTTGCTCGAGCAGGCCCAGTAACGTCTCCATTGTGAGACTTCTTGTTACTGTGTTTGGCATATTGAATACTCTCGGTAGCTTGCCAGGGTCTCCGAGAGGGGCGGAGGAATCGAATCTGGCTCAGCTGGGCTGGCTGCGTGCAAGGCAAACGCCCTACAGCTGTGCTATCACTCCAGCTCCTGAGTACAAAGTCAGGAGTAAATCCTGAGCACTGCAGGAGTGATCCCGAAACAGAAACAACAAAAAAGAAATTTAGAATTTTTCTAAAGAAGGACTTTCTTTAGTGTCAGTGTTTGGAGGTGACAAGCGCACACTTTCTATTAATTGATACGTAGAGAACATTAATACAAAACCCAATGAAAGCGTGAACGCTTTTTTATTGAAAACCTTTATTACTAAGACAGACTTCATGCATAATCTTAGGAGTAAACAAAGCACTTCTCACCTACCTACAAAATAAAGTAGGAATGAGCAAAATGTCTGGATGTATGTCTAATTTTCCAAGATTGGAGAAATGATTAATTGAAAGACTCTTAAAAAATACAAACAATTCAACGGCAGCAGAGAAGCATTACATAGCTTGCTCGAGCTTAAACATTCAAAATCGATATGACAAAGACTTCTTTTAGAAATATGCAAGCATATGGAAAAAATGGATAAGTGGATGAACTTTCTGGATGAAAACTAGCATTGGGAAGATGTATCAATTGTTCTCAGTTAATTAAAAGTATAACGATCCAATGTTCCACCTCCCCCTTTTTTTTTCTTTTTGGGTCACACCCGGCAAATGCACAGGGGTTACTCCCAGCTCTGCACTCAGGAGTTACTCCTGGCGGTGCTCAGGGGACCATATGGAATGCTGGGAATCGAACTCGGGTCGGCCGCGTGCAAGGCAAACGCCCTCCCCGCTGTGCTATCGCTCCAGCCCCCAATATTCCCCTTTTTGATCTCATCTCTTGCTCACTTCCTGTCTGCTATTCTCCAGCCTCAGGACACTGTGTACCTGTACCCCATTAGACATCTGCCTTTTCCCAGACCTGGTTCTTTTTTCTTCCTCTGCCTCAAGGCTTTCTCTTTCATGTGCTTTAGACTTTTATGTCCCTTATGTAAAATTAAGATTGGCCTCTCCTACAGGTATTACTTTGTTTTGATTTCTGATTTCTTGGGTCATACCTGGAAGTGCTGAGGGGACCATATGTGATGCTAGGATTCGAACCAGAATCAGGACAAAGGGAGCCACAGTCAAGACAAGAGTCTAATCTTCTATACTATCTCTCTGCCCCAGAATTCAGTTTTTATTTATTAAAGATAAAATATGAGGCCAGTGTTCATAGTACAACAGGTAGGTTTCATCCCTGGAACCCCAGATGGTTCCCTGAGCACAGCCAGAAGTAATTCCTGAATGCAGAACCAGGAATAACCCCTAAACATCACCCAGCGATGTCAAGATGAAATAAACATACTTATTAGTTTTTTGTTTGTTTGTTTTTACTGTTAAGAGCAATTCAATTCTGGATTTACATACAAATGGCACTACATGGAAAGTATCATGCTAAGCGAAATGAGTCAGAAAGAGAGGGACAGACATAGAAAGATTGCATTCATCTGGGGAACATAAAGTAACAAAATAGGAGACTAACACCCAAGAATAGCCGAGATAAGTACCAGGAGGTTTACTCCATGGCTTGGAGGCCAGCCGCACATGCTATGGCAAAGGGCAGCTCAGACAGAGAAGGGAGCACCAAATAAAGGGTGTTCGGAGGATCCTCCCAGGATGGTAGATGCATGCTAAAAGTAGACTATGGACCGAACATGTTTGCCACTCAATGCCCCTTGCAAACCTTAGCAACCAAAAAAAAAGAGAACAAAAGGGAATGTCCTGCCACAGAGGCGGGATGGGATGGGGGTATGGGAAGGGTGGGAGGGTTACTGGGATCATTGGTGGTGGAGAATGGGCACTGGTGGAGGGATGGGTACTCGATCATTGTATGACTGAAACCCAAATACAAAAACTTGTGAGGTCAACAACTGTACCACAGGGTGTTTCACTAAAAAAAAAAAAAAAAAAGAACAATTCAATTTTAATCTGCCCTCCACAAGCAAAAGAGACTGAACTGGTTTGGGGGGTAGCCTCTCTGAGTGGACTCAGGAGACCAAGGTTTTCAGTACAACAGTAAAAAACAAACTTGATCATTTGACTTCCTGTTAATCATAGATTTGCTCGAGCGGGCACCAGTAATGTCTCCATTAGTCCCTGTTCTTTGCTAGTGTAGCCCAATGGTGTCTGTTTGTTGTAGGAACATGAAGAGCCTCAAACCGATCGTTTGGGGTCTTGACGAAGAAGCCAAGAGCCTGGCAAGCTATCCGTTGTGTATTCGATATGCCAAAACCAGTAATTACAATGGGTCCCATTCCCCTGACCCTGAAAGAGTCACCAATACGGCAGCGTTGAGAAGAAAAAACAAACAGACAAACAAAAAATCCAACCAACATTGAGCTCACAGCTGAAGCTAAGAGCTAAGAGGTAGCGAGCGTTGTAACTAGAACCAGGACTTGGATTTTACTAGAATCTGAGATTGTATTCTGCACCCGTCTCATGTTTTCACACTTGTCATCACGGTCACAGTCACGGTCCTCCTGTTGTTCATCGATTTGTTCGAGCGGGCCCAGTAACGTCTCCATCATGAGACTTGTTGTTACTGTGTTTGGCATATCGAATACGTCACGGGGAGCTTGCCAGGCTCTGCCGTGCGGGCGGGATACTCTCGGTAGCTTGCCGGGCTGTATCCATGAGTGAGATTTAATGTTGATTTACAGCCAGAATGCAAATAACACTTTTACTCATAGTCCTGAGTGGAAATATTTCAAATTTGGTGGGGGGTTGATTTTTGGGCCACATCTGGTGGTTCTCAGGGCTTCCCACATACACAGCATGCACACAACTGGTTGACTTCTCTCTCTGGCCTGAAAAATTTTGTTAAATTGTTAAAAAAAAAAGTCAAAAAAATTTTTTTATTGAATCACCATGAGATACAGTTAGAAAGCTTTCATGATTGAGTTTCAGTCATACAATGATCAAAATTTTGTGACCTCTCTTACAGGACTATTGACCTCCTTGGGAAGATGAAAAATGTGTTTGTTTTGGTCATTTATCACACTGGTGAAATGTAAACATAAATACGATTTAAAAAGAAACATAGTGAAAAATATCATGAAAGAGAAAAATCTGAAATGCAAAATGAAATTTCTGATAAATTATGAGTGACCTTGGGGCTGGAGCAATAGCACAGCGGGTAGGGTGTTTGCCTTGCATGCAGCCAACCTGGATTCAATTCCCAGTATCCCATATGGTCCCCCCGGGTACTGTCAGGAGTAATTCCTGAGTTAATGAGTCAGGACTAACCTCTGTGTAATGCTGGATGTGACCCAAAAAGAAAAAAAAAAGAGTGATTCATGCACATACAAACAAGTACTTACACACACACACACACACACACACACACACACACACACACAAGCACTCTCATGCACACCCAGTGAAACTACACAAATAATAGTACAGGTAAAGGTAAGGTAAAGGCCCTCCCGTTGATCGTCGATTTGCTCGAGCGGGCCCAGTAACGTCTCCATTGGAGACTTTGTTGTTACTGTGTCTGGCATATCGAATACTCTCGGTAGCTTGCCGGGCTCTCCGAGAGGGGCGGAGGAATCGAACTCGGGTCGGCCATGTTGGCTGCGTGCAAGGCAGACGCCCTACCCACTGTGCTATCGCTCCAGCCCAATAGTACAGGACATTTCCAAAAAGGGAGAAGATTTTCTTATGCCCTGCCCCTACCAACTCCTTTTAAGAATGTTTTAGAAATAATAGGTAGCATTTGTAATTATGTTATGTGATGTGCATGTCCATGTTATTTACAGAAGTGTAATCAGTGAGTGGTTTCCTAGCAACAATTTTTATGCTATTTTCAAGAGATTAATAATGCTTTATTTTTTATTAATAAATCAAACTTCTTGAAATCTAGCTTAAGAAATCAAGTTTACCGTAATAAAACACTGATATACAATAATGTCCTTCATGGTAAAATGATATAAAAATAAGAAGCTAAAGAAATATTAATCAAAGGATACACATTTTAATTAAATAAGAATAATTTCTGAGGATCTAATGTACAGCATGACAGTATAGTCATTTCTGTATTGTGTATTTGCTGAGAATAGATCTTAAACATTCTCAGCTTCCACTCAAGTCAAGAGTTAGGGGCTGGAGCAATAGCACAGCAGGTAGGGTGTTTGCCTTGCATGCGGCCGACCCAGGTTCGATTCCCAGCATCCCATATGGTCCCCCGAGCATCGCCAGAAGTGATTCCTGAGTGTAAAGCCAGGAGTAACCCCTGAGCAACAACACCGGGTGTGTCCCAAAAAGAAAAAAAAAAAAGAGTTAACTATGTGGGGTGAAAAGATGCTCTTTATTCTGATCTTGAAAACCATATCTATATATATAAAATAATCAAATTATACACTTTAAATATATAAAGTTATGTTTGCTATTCATCAATAAAATTGGAAGTAAATAAAGCACACACAAATTACAAAAAGCCTTAGTAATCATAAAAAAATAGAAAGATGTTATACCCTCTTGCTAAAACAGTTGTCATTAAAAATAAAATTTGCAAACTTTATAACATGAAAAAGTCAGAATTATTAGATATTAATAAGTATGACATCACTGTCACTGTCACTGTCCTCCCGTTGTTCATTGATTTGCTCGAGCAGACCCAGTAATATCTCCATTGTGAGACTTGTTGTTACTGTGTTTGGCATATCGAATACGTCATGGGTAGTTTGCCAGGCTTTGCTGGGCAGGCAAGCTACTCTCAGTAGCTTGCCGGGCTCTCCGAGAGGGACAGAGTAATTGAACCCGGGTCAGTAGGGTCGACCATGTGCAAGGCAAATGCTCTACCACTGTGCTCTCACTTAAAATCAATATTATCCTAATTTTTGAAAAGCATTTGTGGAAAACAAGACGAACTTGGTGTTATCTCTAGTTAGTAGGAATATAGGTGATTTAAATTTGTTTTTACATTTTCTAAATTCTCATAAACACATGTGATTCTTTTAGAGTCAGAAGAAAACTTAATTTTCAAGAGAAGCAAGAAAAGTAAAGAAATCATCATGGTTTACTTCCTTTGAGGATGAATTGAAAGCCTGTGGTTGGCTGCAACTTTCATACAATTTACGCTAAGGACTTGGATGATGAAAAGAATAAATCCGTGATGAGACCTTGGGCTAAAAGTCAAATGGAATCTCAAAATACACCTTCTTATGGAAGATTGATAAAAGTTAATCATTTCGATGCTTTGTCAAAAAAGACCATAAATGCTTCATAAGGTGTGGAGCTATTTCTTCAAGGGGGAAAAAAGGGAAAAATACATGAAAAAGCCCAAATCTCTGTAATGGTTTGCTTTTATCTACTTTTCAGACTTCACAGGCAAGATTAAAATCAACCTAAGTTCTCCTAATACCCTCACAGCACAGGAAACACACATAAGCAAACAAGGGACCTCCTCTTCAGTAGCCTGCTAGAAGGTTCTGTACCAAAGTACAAAATTTGAAGTCAGAAGCTATATTCCCTAGTGAACCTTTAAATAACTCCCAACTTTATTTTTGCTGGAAGCTAAAATTAAAAATAAAATTTATCAAGTTCTGTGCAACACAATCCAAATGAAAGGAACAAGAAGATATTGGGCCTTAATTTATGTTTATTTTTATGCTACCTACTCCCAACCTCCCTTCCTTCCTTTCTCTCTCCATCCTTCCCTCCCTCCATCGCTCCCTTTCTTCCGCCCGCCCTTCCTTCTTTTCTTCTCTCTCTTCCTCCTCCTTTCCTTCTCTTTCTATCGCTAAAGAGCTTTATTGGCAGCATGTTGGGAGGTTGGAAAAGGGGCAGATTGATGCCCTCAAAAGTAACCATCTTGTCACATGGTCATAATATGGGGTTTTGTAGAGAAAGAAAATGATGAAGTAGGGCTCCACTCTTTTATTTTTTTAATTTTATTTTATTATTATTTATTTATTTAGCTTTTTGGGTCACATCCAGCGATACACAGGGGTTACTCCTGGCTCTTCACTCAGTAATTACTCCTGGCAGTGCTCTGGGGACCATATGGGATGCTGGGAATTGAATCTGAGTTGGCTGTGTGCAAGGCAAATGCCCTACCCGCTGTGCTATCGCTCCAGCCCCTCTGTTCTTTCTTTACACCGAATATACCAACTCAGAGGTACATGTATATAATTTATAAATGTACATACATATATTGGAGCCCTTTTTTTTTGCCTTTTTTTTTGGGTCACACCCAGCAATGCACAGGGGTTACTCCTGGCTCTTCCCTCAGGAATTACTCCTGGAGGTCCTCAGGGGTCTATATGGGATGCTGGGAATTGAACCCGGGTCGGCCGTGTGCAAGGCAAAGGTCCTACCCGCTGTGCTATCACTCCAGGCCCTGGAGCCTATTTTTAAGTAGTAAAAATATAGAGAAAAATTGATACCCTTTATACTAGAAAATTTTATTCTCAACTGTGAAACATGTTGCAACAAATATTTTACTGTAAGCAATGAAAAACTGCATCAGCTTTGGGTTACTAAAAAAAAAATCAGTGCCAAGACAGGCTTGCCATCTGAGCTGATGGGGTCCCAACCCATCTACTCCCCAGGCTACAATACCAACCTTGGGATAGTCGCTCCTAAGGAGGCCTGGTTCTCAGCAGCCATGTGAGAATTCTTATCAGCAAATGTAACTGTGGCCTATTAAAAGGGTTTTACATGGATAAGGTGACTTGGGCTAAGAGAAAAAGAACTTCTGTGAGAGCCCCTTGCCGCCCCAAGGGACCCAGCTCCGGCAGCCAAAAAACTCCACAACCCAACCACTGCCATGCTCAAGTCTGCTTCCTACACACTTGGGCCGAGCCTCACATGTGAGTGAACATATTCCTGGACCACACGGCTGAAATATCATAAGACACTCCCTACCCATTCTCCATAATTACCACACCACATTTGATGGGGTTCAGATAGTAGGCAACAAATCATACAAAGAAATAAATATATGTATATATATATTTTTTTCAGATATATATACCAAAACTCACATCACCCAAACTTTCTTTCTTTCTTTCTTTCTTTCTTTCTTTCTTTCTTTCTTTCTTTTTTTCTTTTTTTATTTCTTTATTTATTTTTTATTAGTGAGACATCATGAGGTCTACAGTTGTAGACTTACAAATTTTTGCGCTTGGGTTTCAATTATACAATGATCAAATACCCATCCCTCCACCAGTGCCCATTTCCCACCACCACGGATCCCAGTATCCCTCCCACTCCCCATCCCCCCCATCCCACCTGCCTCTGTGGCAGGGCATTCCTTTTTGTTCTCTCTCTCCATTTGGGTGCTGTGGTTTGCAAGAGAGGCAATATCACCCAAACTTTAATAACATGTGATATCCTATAGAATGTGTTCTTGGCTCCTGACAAAATAGAACAATAGCCACACTGCTTCCTTTATGAATACTTTTTTTGTAAGCAGGTTCAGCAGTTCTTCATAACAGATAATATGAAATATATTATTTCAGTTGTTTGGGACAAGGATTGGGGCTTGGGATGGAAACATCCCGAATTTGGTGGTGGGAAGGTATAATGGTGGTGGGATGGGTGTTTGAATATTAAATGTGATCAAATGTGATCAATGCATCCTCCACCCAGATCCTCCGAATTCCAGTAGGCGGGGGTCACACCCACCAACTGGCCCCCTGGCGCCGTGTAATCCCATCAACGGCCAAGACTCAGAGACTATAAAAACCAGCTCCCGGAACTGACATCCTATTATGACATCTTATAATCTCATTCTTACTTTTGGACAAACTGGCAGGCTACCGAATGTAGCCTGCCCAGACGGCAGAGTCTGGCAAACTCCCCGTGGCGTCCCCAATATGCCAAATACCAGTAACAATGATGGGTCTCATTCTCCTAAAGAGCCTTGAATATAATCTCAGGGCTAGGATGAAAGAGACGTTACTGGGGCCTGCTCGAGGCAATCGACGATTAACAGGATGATTTGTGATTTGTGATTGTGAACTGACTTATAAAATAAAAAAAATTTTTTTAAAAAGAAAAAGAACCTCCACTGAATGGAAGAAAATATTTGCGCATTATACATCAGAAACAGGTCTAATATCTAAAATGCTAAAGCACCACAAAGTTCAACAATCAAAAAGCACGACTCTACTAAAAAACAAAGAGGGAAGAAAACATGCTTTTCCCCCAAGATGTCCAAGAGGCATGTGGAAAAGTGTTATCATCACTTGCAATAAGGGTAATAAGAGTTAAAACAACAGGAAAATAACATCTCACACCAGTGAGAATGGCATGGAACAAAAAGACTAGAAAACAACGGTTTTGACAGGGATGTGATGAAAGAAACCTTCATTCAGAGGTCGGTGTCAATGTCCACTAGTTCAACTTCTTCAGAAACAGTTTAAAAGTTCCTCAAAAATATGATCATAGAGCTTCCACATAGCTTCATGATTCTACTTCTTGGTATCTAGTTCCAAAAACATGAAAACAGTAGTTTGAGAGACAGATGCCCACCTATATTTACTGTAATACCAAGTACCATAGAGAGGATATAGGTACAACCAGTCAAACAGATGAATAGATAGACAACAATATAGACACACAACAGAATACTACACATCTACAAGAAAAGATGAAATCTTGCAGTTCTCTGCAACTTGGATGAAATTGTGGGCATCGTGTTAAGCAAAATAAGTCAGAGCAAAAAAGACAAATAACGGATGATTTCAGTCATCTGTTGTGTATAGGGAAACAAAACAAGGGTATGGGCAGTATCAATTAATAATAAATCCTGGACGCTGAAACTTAGACCTGTGACTGCCAGGTCTGTGGGAAGAGAGGGAGGGAATAAGGTTCTAATACCAGGAAGCACGAATCCTGGATCATGTGACAAGCATATGTTTAGTCTTCTAAGAAACTGCCCTGCTCTCTTCCAAAGTGGCTCTGCTATTTGCATTCTCATCAGCAGTGAATTCGTACTGCTCCACAATCTTACTCAGATTTGGAGTTATGAGTGGTTTGGAGAGTGAGCGTTCTCCCCTTTTCTTCTTTTCTTTCTTTTTTGCAAAGATACTGAGAGTATCTCGCCCGCACGGCAAAGCCTGGCAAGCTCCCCGTGACGTATTCGATATGCCAAACACAGTCACAACAAGTCTCACAATTTGCTGTGAGACGTTACTGGTGCCCGCTCGAGCAAATCGATGAACAACGGGAGGACAGTGCAGTGCTTTCTTTTTTGCAGAGGCTGGGATAAAACCCAGGGCTTCACACACGCAAGGTAAGTGCTCTATCACTGAACCAACCATATCCCTGGCCTGGATTCTGGTCATTCTGTTAAATAAGTACTGTAGTGGTATCTTCCTTGATTTTTACTCTGCAAATTACATAGAAGGTGAAATATCTTTATATATGTTTATTTTCACATATCTTTGGTGAGGTATCTGTTAAGGTCCATTTTTTTAAAAATGGATTAAGGTCCATTAAAAAATAGATACATTTTTTAATCAGTTGCTTATCTTCTTTTTTTTTGTTTTTTTGTTTGTTTGTTTGTTTTTTGGGTCACACCCGGCAATGCACAGGGGTTACTCCTGGCTCTGCACTCAGGAGTTACTCCTGGCGGTGCTCAGGGGACCATATGGGATGCTGGGAATTGAACCTGGGTCAGCCGCGTGCAAGGCAAACGCTCTACCCGCTGTGCTATCTCTCCAGCCCTAGTTGCTTATCTTCTTATCTTGGTGTTTTAAGATCCTTTGTGCATTTGTCCTTGGTTTGTCTTGCAAACAGTTTTTCAATGTGACGTACCTTATTCTTTTGACATTGTCCTTTGTAGAGTAGCCTTCATTTCTGATGAAGTATAACTTACCAATGATTTCTTTTTGTTTTGTTTGGGGCCACACCAAAACAAAATGTTTTGGGTGTGCTCAAGATTTACTCCTGGGTCTGTCCTCAGGGATCATTCCTGGGGGCTTAGGAGACATATGGGTGCCAGAGATTGAATTCAAGTTGGCGGCATCTAATGCAAGTCCTCGTACCATTGCTCTAACTCCAAACAATTGTTTCTTTCGTGAGTCAAACAATTGGCACTGGTGATCTTTTTATTAGTGGAAAAAGTCAGCCATCCAGCTTTCTTCATTGTCTTCATAGTTACAAATTAGCCCTCATTACTTAAGGTACTTTTAACATTAAATAAAATCAAAAGTCATTGAAATGCATTGCTTTTGCATGAGAAATTTCTTATTTTCTTCTAAATGAGAAACGTGGATCAAGGTATAATAGAATACAGAGAAAGGATACACAAAATATGCATAAATAGTCTGCAGACAAGAATGAGGCTATGGACGTTTCCATTAAAATGACATATTTATGACATGAGCAATAGAGTGAATAAAATTTGCATTAATGTTTTGAATAATTGAATTATGTAAATAATTATCGTTAAACACCAGATTATTAAATATTAAATTAATTAATGTTGTGATTTAATTTTAATTACAAATTTCACAGATGGCATATTAACTGAGAAAATAAGCATTATCTAAGCTTATTCATTGGTTATAGACTTTCTTATGCTATTACTATCACTATGGAAAACTACATGTCACTTTAAATGTTTCCATATACATTTGAATTCCAAATGAATGATGAATCAAAGGGGCAAAATTATTTCATTAATATTGAACCAAGAAAAATATCTGTGGTTCTATTTTTTTTTCTATTCCCCTACTTAGGGAACATTTTCTTAAGTTTTCTTTTTTAAATATTTTATATGATATTTTATATTTAATATAAATTATATTTATGTTTATATATTTTATATAATTATCAATATATTTATTTTTATATTTATTTTATTTTTTATTTTAGATATTTTTATACTAAGATTGATCAGGAAAAAGTGGCACGGTGTGAACATTATGTGTCATTTAGGTTGCAGGAGGAGAAAGATGAGGACCTTGGGTCTATATTCCAGGTCCACCTGAAGAGATAGTATCTTCTTCAGCATTCCAGAAATCCAGACTGAGCTTCATTCTTTGGGTTCTTGCGGGCCGCGGGCTAGAATTTCAGTGGTACAGATGCTGATTGGAGCAAGAGAGGCCCTGAGGACTTGAGATGGGAAGGGTCGGAGATTCAGAATCAAGGGGAGGTTATAGACACAGTGAAGATATCTGCTGACTTCAATCCAAAGTTTTCTTGAGCAGAGATGGATTGACCATGAGCCAGGACAGTGCCTGGGTTAGCACTTCCCACTTCCCATAAGGCTTTCTTTAGTCTTTGATCAGGTCACAAAACAGGTTATTGCAGTAAGAGGTCCTTTCATTCCCTTTGGCTAGTACAGTGACTTTGTCAAACCCAGAAGTTGATGCACTTCAGAAGAAATAAAAGGGAAGGAACCAAATTAACAGCACCAACAAAATCCAACAGCAAAAGTTCTTTAGTCTTCATAGTAAAAACAGCAGACAGATGTAATTCAGATCCACTGAGAAATGGCTTTCAGTCGTTAACAATCAGAAATTAGACCTATCATTATTTTTGTGCTGATGGGATGAAGATTCCAGGGACTTAAAAATATAACTATAAATAAAAAAGCAGAGGTGAAGATATTTTCAGGGGCGAAAGTTAGTTAACATGGGAATGGCTTATTGATGAAAAATGATCAAAGAACATTTGCTTGTAGAAGACATTAAGACAGGATAAAAGCTTAGCCCTCCGGGCCAACACAAAGTAACCCTCGGTTTTCCCAAAATTTTGCAACTTAAAAAAAAAAATTAAGTAGGGGATGGAGCGATAGCACAGCGGGGAGGGCGTCTGCCTTGCACGCGGCGACCTGGGTTCAATTCTCAGCATCCCATATGGTCCCCCGAGCACAGCCAGGGAGTGATTCCTGAGTGCAGAGCCAGGAGTAACCTCTGTGCATCGCTGGGTGTGACCCAAAAAAGAAAAAAAAATTGCAACTTTTTGATTCTCTCTCAGGTATAAGTAAATTTTACAACATTATGAAACAGGCCTCTGGCAGATGTGAGACATCGAGGTGAAGGACCTTCCTACATGTCCTCAGTGGGCCATATGTGAACAAATATCCTAAGCTTGATACTTGGGGGACAGTCTTTGGGGCATTCAGCAATTATCCTTGATACTAGATACACATCACAATTATGTGGAGCACTTTTAAAACTATCAATGTTGCTAATCTATTTTAGCTAAGGTAAGATCCACAACTAAGTTGTTTTTCAAATTTTTTTCTTTATCACTTATTTAATATTTTCACTTAATTCCAAAAAAAAAGTTGGCTAGGAAATTTTTAAAAATATCTAGGAAAATAGATATAGGCCCAGAACAGTCCTGATAAGCAAAATATTAGGAGTTTTTTGCATAGGTCCTTATGCAGAGATAAAAGTTTAATTATTGGCTCACACCACTTAACACATATATTATGTATCACAGCATAGATGTGTATTTGTTGAACGGGAAAGATGTTAAGCAATTTAACCACTTGCTTTAAAAAAAGTTACAGAATAGTTTATATGATATATCGCCACTGTATAAAAATAGATTTGTATAGAGAGGTAATGCATAGAAAAAATAAGTTTAAAATGTCAATGGTGGAGAGCTCTGAGTATTGACATTACATAATTTTTTAAAGTTTTTATTTTTGGTTTTGGGCCACACTTGGCAGTGCTCAGGAATAATTCCTGGCTCTGCATGCAGGAATCACTTCTGGTGGGCTCAGGGGTCCATCCGGGATGCCAAGGATCAAAACTCGGTTGGCCACGTGCAAGGCAGGAGCCCTACCTGCTGTACTGTCTCTCTGCCCCATTTTTCAAAACTGTTTAATTAAAAATTGTATAGTTTAGGTAGCATGGTTGCAATAGCATTAACATTTATGGTATTAATATATAAAGTTATTGTATCTCCTACCACCCGGACCAAAGTGCCCAACACCCTCCATCACTGTCTCTATGTCCACTCCACTCTGACCGTCACCCCCTGCACGTCAATTATGTGTTGAGATTACATAATGTTCATAGGGTCCACCTTGGGCAGTGCTTAGAGCTTCGGGACTAGCCAGCAGCATCAGGAGTGGGGTCAGGATTGTGCGCAGTGCCAAGGATCCAACTCCGTCACCTGCTCTATGACTTACGACTGGGCCCGGGGACTTGCACGACTTTTAAGGTAAAAAAGCAAAGCGGCCAAAAGACTGGAAAAAAAAGCAAAAGACCTCACAAAGGAAGCTGTGCCAAAAAAGAAGTGCTTCCATGCGGAACCTCGAGGACTACAGATGACAGACATAAGGAGTTTTTAGCATGTTTGGTTTTGGAGCCGCACCTGACGATGCCCACACAAAGGCAGGTCTTACTCCTGGCTCTGCACTCAGGGATCACTCCTGGCAGTGCTCGGGGAACCACATGGGGATCGAGCCTGGGTTGGCCCCCAGCAAAGCAAGCACCTTACCCAATGTATGATTGCTCTGGCCCCAGGAAACACTACTCTTTTTTTTAAAAATTTTTATTAGTGAAACACCATGAGGTACAGTTGTAGACTTACAAATTTTTGTGCTTAGGTTTCAGTTGTACAATGGTCAAGTACCCATCCCTCCACCAGTGCCCATTTTCCACCAACACGGGTCCCAGTATCCCTCCCACCCTCCATCCCCCCATTCCACCCTGCCTCTGTGGCAGGGCATTCCCCTCTGCTCTCTCTCTCCTTTTGGGTGCTGTGGTTTTCAAAAGAAGCATTGAGTGGCAATCATGTTCGGTCCATAGTCTACTTTCAACATGCATCTCCCATCCTGGGAGAATCCTCCCAACACCCTTTATTTGGTGCTCCCTTCTCTATCTGAGCTGCCTTTCGCCTAGCATGTGTGGCTGACCTCCAAGCCATGGAGCAAAACTCCTGGTACTAAACTCGGTAAAAATTCCTGGTACTAAATTCAGGTCTCCCAAAGAAGAATAGAAAGAGCTATGCTTGGAATATCACGTTTCACTCAAATGAGAGAAAGAATCCGGAGTTCCGACATCTGTCGACGATCAAGAATCAGGGACGCTGTCTCGTTTGCCAAGGTGTCGAAAATCAGATGGGCTGGTCATGTAATGAGATTTAAAGACGACCGCTGGACTAGAGCTGTTACCGACTGGATTCCACGGGACGTCAAAAGACCGCGTGGCCGCCCACCTACCAGATGGTCAGACTTCTTCGTCAAGATCATGAACGATCGGTTTGAGGCCCTTCATGTTCCTGGAGCAAACAGATGCCATTGGGCTACACTGGCACGCGACAGGGACAAATGGAGACATTACTGGCGCCCGCTCGAGCAAATCAACGACTAACGGGAAGTTAAGTGATTAAGTGAAACTCGGCCATTCTTGGGTATTAGTCTCCTATTTTGTTACTCTATGTTCCCCAGATGAATGCAATCTTTCTATGTTTTTCCCTCTCTTTCTGACTCATTTCGCTTAACATGATACTTTCCATGTAGTACCACTTGTATGTAGATTTCATGACTTCTTCTTTTCTAACAGCTACATACTACTCCATTGTGTAGATGTCCCAAAGTTTCTTTAACCAGTCTTAGGAAACACTACTCTTGACGGCAACAAATGTTGTCAGGCACTGGAGTACAAGAAGAAGTCTGCCGTTAGCGAGAACGTAGTCTGGTTGGGGTTGGAGAAATAGTGTAGGAGTTAAGGTCCTTACCTTAGACACAGGCCAACACTGGTTCAAATCCCGGTAGTGCGTCAGGTCCCTGAGCACCATCAGGAAAGATCCCTGAGCACAGAGCCAGGATTACGTGCTGAGCAAAACAAAACAAAACAAAACAAAAAAGGAAAATCAGTTTGCAGTTTCTCATCCAGTTAAGCCTGCACCCTGTCCTAGGACCTAGCACACATCTTCAGGTATTTTCTCAGGAGATAGTAAAGTATTGGACACAGAAGGAACTTGGACACAATTGGTCAGAGCAGCTTTTTACTCAGCACACGAAATATCATGATCACGCCCATCCTGTTGTTCGTCGATTGCCTCTAGCAGGCCCCAGTAACATCCCCTTCATCCTAGCCCTGAAATTTTTTAAAAAGTGCCATATTCAAGGCTCTTTCAGAGTTAGGAGAATGAGACCCTTCTTTGTTACTGGTATTTGGCATACTGGGTTCGCCACGGGGAGTTTGCCAGACTCTGCCGTGTGGGCAGGCTACATTCGGTAGCCTGCCAGTTTGTCCAAAGAATGAGATAATAAGGTGTCGCGCGGCCGCAAATGCGGTCGCGTGCTTCCAGGAGCTGGGTTTTCTAGTCTCTGGGTCTTGGGCCGTTGATGGGATTACACGGTGCCAGGGGGCCAGTTGGTGAGTGTGACACGAAATATACCAGGAAGAAAATCCCATTTCCGCAGCCTCCAAACCTCAAATAATGTTAACCCAGTAGCAGCTCAAATGTTCAGTGCCCTTACCTGCATGCAGGAGGCTTGGCTGCCTCTCACACCATCCCCCGAGAACTGCTGGGCACAGCCCCTCCCCCAGAGAAAAGCACTTCAGTGGGGCAATGAATAAACAAAATAGATAAGTACATATGAAAGAACACTACTTTGAACTTTTAAAAAGTCCCCTGGCGTCCAGAGAGATAGTACAGGGGGTAGGAGGCGTCCTTACTGGCTGTTGACCAGGATTTAATCCCTCGCACCCCTGATGGTCCCCTAAGCCTTGCCAAGTGTGATTCCCTGAACACAGAGTCAGGATTAAGGCCTGAGCACTGACAGGGGTCAGTGACAGCACTGACCCAGACAAAATCAAAACCCAAACCCTCTGATATCTGTAATAACGGGCCTCATAGTGTTATATTGACTGAATGAAGGCAGGTAAGGAAAGTACTTAAGAATGAGTCTATTTGTATGAAGTTCTGAAACAGGTAAAACTAATCTAGAGGGGAGAAAGCATCAGAACAGAGGCTTCCTGTGGAGATGGCTGAGATGAACTGATCAGAATGAGGCAGAAGGCCATTCAGTGGGCTACCACATTATGTAGTTACACAGATGTAAGAAACTTCTGAAGATTACCTAGCTGTAGCCCTGAGATCTGTCAATTCACTGGACATAAGTGACACTTCAATAAAAAGGGGGAAAATTGAAGAGGAATACAATTTTGTTTGAGTGTCTAAAGCAAAATGGTTTTTACTGAAAGAAATTGAGAGAGAGAGAGAGAGAGAGAGAGAGAGAGAGGTATTCACTCTGACTTGAAAAAAGCAAGCAAACAGAGAAATCTTGTTTTTATTTATTTATTTAAATATATGTGTTAATGTTTTGTTGTTGTCATTGTTGTGGTTGCTGTTGTTGTTAGTGAAACACCATGAGGTACAGTTGTAGACTTACAAACTTTGATGCTTGGGTTTCAGTTATACAATGATCAAACACCCATCCCTCCACCAGTGCCCATTTTCCACCACCACGGATCCCAGTATCCCTCTCACCCCCATCCCCACCATCCCGCCCTGTCTCTGTGGCAGGGCATTCCCCTCTGTTCTCTCTCTCCTTTTGGGTGCTGTGGTTTGCAAAAGAAACATTGAGTGGCAATCATGTTTGATCTATAGTCTTCTTTCAGCACGCATCTCGAATCCCGAGCGAGTCCTCCAAACATCCTTTACTTGGTGTTCCCTTCTCTATCTGAGCTGCCTTTTCCACCAGCATGTGCTGCCGGCTTCCAAGCCGTGGAGAAGACCTCCTCGTACTTATCTCAACTATTCTTGGGTGTTCAACTCCCATTCTATTACTTTATATTCCCCAGATGAGTGTCATCTTTCTATGTCTGTCCCTCTCTTTCTGGCTCATTTCACTTAGCATGATATTTTCCACGTAGAACCATTTGTATATAAATTTCATGACGTCATCTTTTCTAGCAGCTGCATAGTACTCCATTGTGTAGATGCACCAAAGTTTCTTTAACCAGTCATCTGTTCTCGGGCACTCAGTTTTTTCCCACATTCTGGCTATTGTAAAGAGTGCTGCAATGAACAGACAAGAGCAGATGTCACTTCGACTATACCTTTTTGCCTCTCTGGGATATATTCCCAGGAGTGGTATTGCTGGGTCAAATGGGAGCTCAATTTCTAATTTGTTGAGAATCGTCCATACTGTTTTCCAAAAGGGCTGAACCAGTTGGCATTCCCACCAGCAGTGAAGGAGGGTCCCTTTCTCGCCACATCCGTGCCAGCACCAGTTGCTTTTGTTCTTGTGGATGTGGGCCAGTCTCTGTGGTGTGAGATGATATCTCATTGTTGTTTTGATCTGCATCTCCCTGTTGATTAATGATGTAGAGCATTTTCTCATGTGCCTTTTAGCCATTCTAATTTCTTCTTTGAGAAAGTCTCTGTTCATTTTGTTGCCCCACTTTTTGATGGGATTGGATGTTTTCTTCTTGTGGAGTTCAACCGGTACTTTGTATATCCTTGATATCACTGTCACTGTCACTATCCTCCCGTTGTTCATCGATTTACTCGAGCGGGCCCAGTAACGTCTCCACTGTGACACTTGTTATTGTGTTTGGCATATCGAATATGTCACGGGTAGCTTGCCAGGCTTTGCCCTGTGGGCGAGATACTCTTGGTAGCTTGCTGGGCTCTCCGAGAGGGGCAGAGGAAGAGAACCTGGGTCAGCCAGGTCAGCCACGTGCAAGGCAAATGCCCTACCCGCTGTGCTATCGCTCCAGCCCATAGCAGACCCACAATGATTAATTTCATATTGCTTGGTTACCACTAAATGGCTAACAGATGAATGTAATATATTTCAGTAGAAGAAAATTTGTGAAAATTGTTGGTTCTCACGATGGAGACATTAAGTCTTTGTCAGAGGGTTTACTAAACTGTTGTGGCAAGTTTAAGCCTTCTGTGTTCATGTTTTTGTTAGCGGAGATTGGTTGGCTTCTACATTGCATTCTCATCCAATCTGGTGTGCTATTCCTGGGGTGTCAGTGTTGTAGAGTTTGGACATATCTCATGGTCACGAGCAACGCTTGAGAGCCTCCCTTCCCCAAAGTATGTGTTTTAAAATTAATTTTTGGAGTGGGGGTGGTGGGACGGATACGGGGGATATTAATGGTGGGAAATGTACACTGGTGGAGGGATGAGTGTTTGAACTGTGTATGACTGAAACTCAATCATGAAAGCTTTGTAACTGCAGCTCACAGTGATTCAATTAAACAACTTGAAAAATAAGAATAAAATAAAAATTCTTTTTTTATAAGATTTGCAAGAAATTTTTTGATCCTTCTGACCCTTGGTTGCCTTGGTTACCCCTCAGTAGGCATAAGAAGAGCCATCTGAGCATGTCATACTGCAGGTGACACACTGTCTGTGGCATTGTGGCGTCGTCGTGGGCCTGAGCTCAGGAAGTGCCGTCACCTGCCCTAGATTCCCTAGCAGGAAGCAGGCAGAAAGTTTCTTCCATGTCTGAGGGCTGCTCTGAGACCTGGGCATTTTTTCTGGGAATTCACACGTCTGCCAGAACCATGTCACCGCCGAGGAGGGGATGTGCAGAGCAAGGTGGGTGGTAAGAGAGAGAGATGAGAACCTTTCACCTCCAGGGAACATCGAGTCCATCTGCAGTTTCTCCTTTGCTCTAGGAAAGAGTATTTGGAAAAATAGTTCTTGTATTCACGTTCAATTGCTGACCAGGACGCAATGTTCTGGGACTCCGAGGCTGAGTTGGGGGCCAGCTTTCCCCTTAGCTGGCAGTCAAGCCCCGTGGACACACAGCTGAACAGAGCTCCTCACTGTATGGGCAGGCAGGCCTGGGACTCCGAGGCCTCTTCGCAGCCAAACACCTGGCTCGGTGCATTCCTTCACTTTTGTTTAAGGACAAGATCCGGTTTTCTCCTCTGTTACCCTCTGCTAAGTCAACTAGACTTCACGAGGAAGCCCAGCCAGTTACAATCCATCCAATAAATTCCCTGGGAGGCCGAGGTTGGGAGAAGAGAACTGAGTATGATCAAGTGCTTAGAAATTGAAATTTATTCCTGGGGTATTCCGGAAGACCTTTTCAGAAGGGGCAAGGGTGTACCCAGGAATGTGTTGGAAGATTTTTAGACCAAAAATTTGTAGAATTTTGTTTGATTCGTTGCTCTATGTCAGCACTTATATATATATATGATATATATATCATATCATATATATCATATATATATGATGGGTGTGTGGGGTGTATGTGTCTATGTAAATTATATATATGCACATACATATTTTAAATATAAGGGCTGGAGCGATAGCACAGCAGGTAGGGCGTTTGCCTTGCAAGCGGCCAACGTGGCCGACCCGGGTTCGATTCCTCCTTCTCTCTCGAGAGCCCAGCAAGCTATCTCGCCCACACGGCAAAACCTGGCAAGCTCCCCGTGACGAATTCAATATGCCAAAAAAAATGTCTCACAAGTCTCACAATGGAGCAGATGCCCACTCAAGCAAATCAATGAACAATGGAAGGACAGTGACAGTGATTACAGGTAACTCATTTTCAAACATAAAAAGAGAAGGGGGCCATAGTTCTGGGATCGGAGTGCCTGCCTTATATGCTTAAGTCATCTTGTTCCATCTCCAGATCCCCACTACTGAAAGCTCATTGAGCACTGTCATGGTGCTCTGGTGGCCTCCAGCTTCTCTGGGTTCAAGCAACGCTGAAACGCTAGGCTGAACATTGAACCATCCTGCCAACAGAGTGTCACTGGGAGCAGTCCCCGAGACCCCCACCACTCCCAAACACAGACAAAAGAAAAGGAAACAGATCTTGAAGGCTGCAAACAGCATATAGAAAATGTATAAAATAGCTACACAATGTAATGTGCTTGGCTAAGTAATTACAACAATCCTGCAAGGTAGGGAATACGCCTTTGTAATTGCGAGCGAGGAAAGGATCACTCAAGGAGGTAGGTGATTGCTGGTGTTTAGAACTTCAGTGCTGGCCTCTCCACTCGAACTTTCTCCGACGGGGTGGGCCTTCAAAGCCCAATGCTGGCTTCCGCTCCTGGGAGACTAGGACTCATGGTCTGCATGAGCAGAAAACAGACTTCAGAGAAATCTTCCCTCCAGAAAGCGAGGGGCAGGAAGGGGACCCTGTCAGCCTTCACTCGCAGAGCACACTCCAGAGGGGCTTTGAGGAATATTTTCAACTGTACCCTCTTTCACACATTTCCATTTGGGGGGAGTGTGTGTGTTGGGTGGCCAGGTGTGTGGGCAAACACTGAGCTGTGCTCAAGGTTTACTCCTGGGTCTGTGCTCAGGGATCACTTCCAGCAGTGTTTGAAGGGACCATACGTGGTGCCAGAGTTGGAACCCAGGTCAGGTGAGGGCAAGGCAAAAGCCTTAACTCCTATTCTATTCCTCGAGCTCCCCAAACAGCTCCTCGATGAAGGGAAATCCTTTTCTAGACTGTGAACAACTTTCTTTGGACAACCTGGCGGGCTACCGCATGTAACCTGCCCACAGGGCAGAGTCTGGCAAACTCCCCGTGGCGTACCCAATGTGCCAAAGACCAGTAACGATGAAGGGTCTCATTCTCCTAACTCTGAAAGAGCCTTGAATATGGCACTTTTAAAAAATCTCAGGGTTAGGATGAAGGAGACGTTACTGGGGCCTGCTCGTGGCAATCGACGAACAACAGGCTGATCGTGATTGTGATTGTGATCGTGATCGTGAACAACTAATGAAGCAGGATGACCAAAGGAAAACTGAAACACATCACTTCCAGAGTACACCAAGTATGTCAGCATAATGAAGAAACTCCTAAATGCACGCAGAATTTTTTTTTTTTACATAAAAGACACTGCCCCATCAAGTATAAAGCCAGTTTATTTGGGCAGATAGGAAGAGAGGATCAGCCCAATGTATTTTTTTGTTCACATTGTTGACCACTGAAATTACATTCTTGGCAGAGAATTTTCCAGTGAACCTCGCACGTCATCATCAACTTCCTGCTCCCAATTGTTGTTCCTCTTCTTAGGCCCCTCATGATAGGCAGCACGAGAATTGATAGTCAGCAGAATTAACTTGGCAGAGCATATGCTGAAAGACATCAACTTCCAAAGGAAGGAAGTTTTAATTTTGCTCTGCTTCACAAAATATTGTTGTTTTTTAACCTGTCATGTGCTTACATATTATTTTTTTTTTTGAAGATAGGCCTTTGGTTTAGCGGGGTTCTCAGGACTTGGAAACTATACAAGAAAAAAACTATTGTTGAAAAAGCTTAATGTGTACTTCTCCTTTATCAAATAGAAAATTTAATCATCTTTTTAAAAAATTTTTATTAGTGAAACGCCTTGAGGTACAGTTGTAGACTTACAAATGTTTTGTGCTTGGGTTTCAGTTATACAATGATCAAACACCCATCCCTCCACCAAGTGCCCATTTTCCATCACCACGGATCCCAGTATCCCTCCCACTCCCCCCTATCCCCCCATCCCATCCTGCCTTTGTGGCAGGGCATTCCCCTTTGTTCTCTCTCTCCTTTTGGGTGTTGTGGTTTGCAAAAGAGGCAATGGGTGACAATCACGTTTGGTCTGTAGTCTACTTTCAGTATGCTTCTCCCGTCCTGGGAGGATCCTCCCAACACCCTTTACTTGGTGCTCCCTTCTCTGTCTGAGCCGCCTTTTCCCCTAGCATGTGCGGCTGGCCTCCAAGCCATGGAGTGAACCTCCTGGTACTTATCTCAGCTATTCTTAGGTGTAGGCCTCCTATCAATCATCATTTTTGTGAGCTTATAGGGAATAAGCAATCTTTGGGCACTGGAGGAATTAGATGTGGTGACTATGATCCAAGCATACATTTAGCATCATGGGGTCTACTTCTTAAAAATGAGCATTTGACCATTTGTTAAGCCCAAATAAATCCACAGCCAACGTAAATTTCCTTTTACATCAGGTCATGCAGTTCCGTATCTGACAGTCAGACATGGCTGCATTGGAGTCACTTGAGATGGGCTGTCTGGCAGGATTTTCAAAAAAGCACAGCTGTTTGCCCGTGGACCCAGAAATTCCCATTTTCATCTACAAAATATTTCCCAGGGAGTTAGGGAAGTAGTACAGAAATTTGCCTTGCAAATGGCCCATCCTGGTTGGATCCCCAGCACTGCATATGGTCCCCCAAGCACTGTCAGGAATAATCCCTTAGTGACCCAGTTGAGGTCCAAATGCCCCACCCGCAGGTCTCAAAAAAAAAAGCAACAGGCAAGGATGCAGAGAAGGGGCAGCCGTGATCCCGGTCCTTTGGCCCCAAAACAAATAAATGAAAAAAATAAAGCTTCCTAGGAGTATCATGGACTGCCCAGACTGAATATCTTTGTCTTATATCAATGGGCACATTCAATCAACACTTAAGAAGTACTAGTCACATTAGTGCATTAACATACGCCGCAGAGACCTGGGCCCTACACAAACAGGGTGAGAACGCTATTTGGGTCTCCCCCCCAAAAAAAAATCGAAAGAGCTATGCTTGGAGTATCATACTTCACTCAAGTGAGACAAAGAATCCGGAGCTCTGACCTCCGTCGACAGTCAAGAACCAGGGACGCTGTCTCGTTTGCCAAGGCGTCAAAAATCAGATGGGCTGGTCACATAATGAGATTTAAAGACGACTGCTGGACTAGAGCTGTTACCGACTGGATTCCACGGGATGTCAAAAGACCGCGTGGCCGCCCACCGACAAGATGGTCAGACTTCTTCGTCAAGACCCTGAACGATCAGTTTGAGGCTCTTCATGTTCCTAGAACGAACAGACGCCATTGGGCTACAGTGGCGTGTGACAGGGACGAATGGAGATGTTACTGGCACCCGCTCGAGCAAATCGATGAGTAACGGGATGTCAAGTGATCAAGTGATCAAGTCACATTAGACCTCTGTTATCCTTTGTCTATTGTTAGCATAGAAACTGGGACTTGAAGCTATTTCCTTACAATCGGAGAGCAGCAAAGTGTTAAAATTGAATTAAGAAAATAAGAAAACAAATAAAAAGTTTTATGACTTCATAACCTTGAAGCATCTTATGCTGTGTTAGTTAAAGCATATGCCTGTGACTCCGAAAGTTGGTGTCCTGACCTCTGGCCATGAAGGTATGATTAAACGAAGACTGAATCTTGAAGCTTGGGACAGTCCTTGAGAGGTGGTTTAAAGCTAGCTTTAAAGGGGCTGGAGAAATAGCACAGCAGGTAGGGCAATTGCCTTGCACACGACCGACCCGGGTTCGAATCCCAGCATCCCATATGGTTCCCTGAGTACCGCCAGGAGTAACCCCTGTACATCGCCAGGCGTGACCCAAAAAAGCTAAATAAATAAATAAATAAATAAAGCTAGTTTTAAAATCTCTATAAGAATAAAGTCTAGGGGCTAGAGCAGTAGCACAGTGGGTAGGGCGTTTGCCTTGTACGTGGCCAACCGAGGTTCGATTCCCAGCATCCCATATGGTCCCCTGAGAACTACTTGGAGTAATTTCTGAGTACATAAGCCAGAAGTAAACCCTGTGTGATCCAAAAATAAAAATAAAATAATAATAATAATTGCCATAAGAGTTAGCAATTCCATTCCTTGTAAAACCAACCAAGAATAAAGAAACTTTTATGGAGAGAGACATAATAATAATAATAATAATAAAGGTAAAGGTAAAGGCCCTCCCGTTGATCGTCGATTTGCTCGAGCGGGCCCAGTAACGTCTCCATTGGAGACTTTGTTGTTACTGTGTCTGGCATATCGGATACTCTCGGTAGCTTGCCCGGCTCTCCGAGAGGGGCGGAGGAATCGAACTCGGGTCGGCCATGTTGGCCGCTTGTAAGACGAACGCCCTACCCGCTGTGCTATCGCTCCAGCCCCAATAATAATAATAATAATAATAATAATAATAATAATAATAAGGTCTATATTCCAAACCTGTTGCGGCTTTATTTCCCACTAATCTCACATCCTATGTTCAAAACCCAGCAATGGCTGGTGATGAGTGGGAGAGTTTAGGTGAGTACTAAGAAGTGAGTCCTTTCTGAGCTGGGTCAGAGATGACCTGCTGAGGAGCGGGACCAGAGACCACCAAGAAGATGAGAGGAGAGGAGAGAATACAATGACCCGCCCAGTGGTGGAACTCGGAGACACTCTCCTGCCCAGGCAGCCCATTCGCTGCCCCTTTGGGACTGGCAGGCAGCAGACTGAGTTTGTGTATTTGGTACACATTCAAAGAGCTTAGAAAACCAGGAAGAAGCCAGTTAGGGAACTAAAATTTAATTAGGGAAAAAAATAAGACTTCAACTAGGCCCAGCTGTCACTGTGATGGAGATGTCCCGGGCCTGCTGGAAGGGGGCTCATGAGACAGGTGTAGAAAACCACATACTCTGCCTTTGGTCTCGAATAATCCAGGTGCTTTGTCACTTGATCACTTGACTTCCCGTTAATCGGCGATTTGCTCGAGCGGGCGCCAGTAACGTCTCCATTTGTCCCTGTCGCGTGCTAGTGTAGCCCAGTGGTGTCTGTTCACTCCGGGAACATGAAGGGCCTCAAACCGATCGTTCATGATCTTGATGAAGAAGTCTGACCATCTGGTCGGTGGGCGGCCACGCGGTCTTTTGACATCCCGTGGAATCCAGTCGGTAACGGCTCTAGTCCAGCGGTTGTCTCTAAATCTCATTACGTGACCAGCCCATCTGATTTTTGACACCTTGGCAAACGAGGCAGCATCCCTGATTCTTGATCGTCAACGGAGGTCCGAACTCCTGATTCTTTCTCTCATTTGAGTGAAACGTGATTTTCCAAGCATAGCTCTTTCAGTTCCTCTTTGGGAGACCCGAATAGCATTCTCATCCTGTTTGCGCAGGGCCCAGGTGCTTTGTCAATACTTTCTTTTTCCCTACATCTTCTCCCCTTCCAGGTCTCTCCTTCGTCCAATTAGTCTGTTGGTCTGTTTGCTAAGAAACAAGGAATAAGCTGTACTTGGGAACAGTTTAGGGTCTATCCAGAGCTGTGTGAACTGACTGTGAAAGAAAGAAAAAAAAAAAAACAGAGACAAAGGCAGATGAGAAAAGAAGAAGCTTTTTCAGGGAGTGAAATTAGCAACAGAGAAGGTGTTGGGCTGGTCAGCTGGTCAATAGAATCAGAGAAAAACCGACAGTAGGAGACAAAGAATGAGGACTATCTACCCTACCCAACAGAAGAAGGGAGAAAGGAAGGTTAGAGAGACAGAGACAGAGTCAAGAATGGAAAGCGAAACAGAGGTGGCAGGGGGCTGGAGCGATAGCACAGAGGGTAGGGCGTTTGCCTTGCACGCGGCTGACCTGGGTTCGATCCCCAGCATCCCATAGGGTCCCCTGAGCACCACCAGGAGTAACTCCTAAGTGCAGAGCCAGGAGTAACCCCTGTGCATCGCCGGGTGTGACCCAAAAAGCAAAAAAAAAAAAAAAACAAACAAAAAACAAAAAACAGAGGTGGCAAAAAAATCAAGACAGATGATCAAGGATGTGGGAGAAAGACTTCCTGGGAGAGAGAAACAAAACTGTGGACAGATAAAAGTGAGTAAAGAGATGGAGAGACGGAGAGATGTAGAAGTAGGGAGAAGGGCAGACGGTTTTCTACATGTGCTCACAGAGAAATGGGAATGCAGAGGCACTTCCTCGGAGGACAGCTTTCTAGTCAGTGCTGTGAACGGGAATGGGCTTAGTCATCCTCCGTGGAAGCCAGATTCCTTCCTCCTCTGAGCAATTCATGCTCCATCCGGAGGTCAGTCCGGAGAGTAGCTTTCTATGTCAAGACCTCACAGAATTACAGAATTTTGGAACCAAAACTCTCGTGGTAGATGTGTGGGGTTTCTTGGCCAGTCTCTATCCATTTCACCCCGTTTCCAGTAACAACCTCCAACGTTTGTGAGGGAACCACCCATCCCCACCTTCAGTCCCTGTGGTTTTCGTGGTGTTGACAGAACCTCCCCAGGAGCCCCCCGGCCACCCCAACAACCCCACCTCTGCCACTTCTGCCCAGGGATAGTGTATGACCCAGACTTGGCACAGAACCCGCAGCCTCCAATCCTCATGTGGTTAGTGATGGGGACAGGGTGAGTACACAACTCAAGGAGGCCAATCAAAGCCAGTGAGTCTCCTTGTGGGGCTTGGTGTGGCTCTGGGTTTGCTCGCAGAGTCTGGAAATGAAGCCAAGACAGAGCAGTGGACCATGAAGCAAAGGGCTGGCTTCTTGTGAATCTCTTTCGAACACTTCAGCGGTTCTGAAGTCAGAACGATCTTTCGACTTTTTAATTTACAAGTGCCAGCAGATCGCCATTTTCTTGGACAGCTTAAACTACCCGAGTGGGGTTTTCTGTCACTTGAGACAAGATCTGACTTGTCACAGTGTCTTAGAGAACATGGATCACCAGAGTTTAAGTGCTTCGAGACTTTATCTATTTAGAGCAGGAGTCGAATTGTTTCCATGTACCACATACCCCAAACTCATGCCTTCATTCTCTCCCCCTCATTTTTAAATTAAATTACGGAATGGATTTAATTTTTTTTACTCTGTGACTTTTTAAACTCGAGATATGCTATTCCTAGGCTTATTTTGTTCGACTACTGCCTCTTTCTGTGATTTCCTCTCTCTTTTCCTAACCATGGTAAGAGGCATATAATAGAGATTACTGCACTTCAATACAAATGTATCAAAGAGTGTATATATATATATGTACATTTATGTGGATATATTATATATATGATATACATTTATATGATCTATATTTCAGGGTCACACTCAGCTGTGCTCAGAAGTTACTCCGTGTTTTATTCTGGGGACATTTCCAGTGGTGCTTTGGGGGACCATAAGGAGCCAGAGTTTGAACTCAGGCCTCTCCCGTGCAAAGTATGTGCACAAGCTCTTTAAGCTGTTTCTCTGTCGCTAATGCCTTTTATTTTATTTTTTAAAAAATTTTATTAGTGAAACACCATGAGGTACAGTTGTAGACTTACAGATTTTTGTGTTTGGGTTTCAGTTATACAATGATCAAGTACCCATCCCTCCACCAGTGCCCATTTCCCACCACCACTGATCCCAGTAGCCCTCCCAACCCCCACCCCCCCCATCCCACCCTGCCTTTATGGCAGGGAATTCCCTTTTATTCTCTCTCTCATTTTGGATCCTATGGTTTGCAAAAGAGGCAATGGGTGTCAATCATGTTTGGTCTATAGTCTACTCTCAGCACGCATCTCCCATCCTGGAAGGATACTCCCAACACCCTTTATTTGGTGCTCCCTTCTCTATCTGAGCTGCCTTTTCCCCCAACATGTGTCGTTGGCCTCCAAGCCATGGAATGAACCTCCTGGTACTTATCTCGGCTGTTCTTGGGTGTGAGTCTCCTATTTTGTTACTTTATGTTCCCCAGATGAATGCAATCTTTCTATGCCTGCCCCTCTCTTTCTGACTCATTTCGCATTCACTAATGCCTTTTAAAAGAAAATTTAGGAGTCAAAGGAAGTACTTGGCTTGGGGCACACATCTGGCATGCATGGGATCCCCATTTGACTCCTGGTCCCTGAGCATAGCAGGTCTGGTCCTGCACCCTTGGTCCCCAGCACGCAACCACTGGTGCCTCGTTGGCTGAGAATCGCTGGGAGGGCTCCTGTAACCTTGCACACAACTTGAGAAGCTCCCCTGCCCCCCCCCAAAAAAAAGAGGGGAGAAAAGAAAACTTGAACCTCATAGGAATACATCCAGAAATTCCAAATATTATAGCATAGGATTAGAATACATATTTTGGAGTTGCCAGATCTTTTGCAGAATTCTCTGGACTATTAGCTCTCAGCATTTGGGTTCAATATTTATAAGATCTGAATAAAAAGTTTTACTTAAGAATCTCAGGGCTGGAGAGATAGCACAGCGGGTAGGGCGTTTGCCTTGCACGCAGCGGACCCGGGTTCAATTCCCAGCATCCCATAATGGTTCCCTGAGCACTGCCAGGAGTAATTCCTGAGTGCAGAGCCAGGAGTAACCCCTGTGCATCGCCGGGTGTGACCCAAAAAAGCAAAAACAAATAATAATAATAAAAATAAAAATATCTCCAAAACAGGCTCCATGATGCATACTTTTTGAGCAACGGCTCTTCAACTTAATAAATTGTACGTTAAATCACTGGAGGCAAATGCAGACTGTGAGATCCACACCCCATGCCCCCTGACCGCCAGAGTTTTTGCTTTAGTAAGTGGGAAGAGAACTTACATTTGTAGCACATTCCCAAATGATGACTCCCCAAGTGAGGAGGAGGATGATGCGGGCTTGTGTAACTGCGCTCTGAAGACTGGCTTAATTGGTTTTTTTTTAATCATTTTATTTTATTTATTTATTTTATTTTTGGGGTCACACCCGGCGATGCACAGGGGTTACTCCTGGCTCTGCACTCAGGAGTTACTCCTGGCAGTGCTCAGGGGACCATCTGAGGATGCTGGGAATCGAACCCGGGTCGGCCGCGTGCAAGGCAAACGCCCTCCCCGCTGTGCTATCTCTCCAGCCCCCAAGACTGGCTTAGTTTTAGGTGCAAGAAAAGAGCCCAGGGTGCACTCAGCAGGAAACCTCGCTGCTCTGCCCTCCTGAAGTCAAGCACCCCCTCTGCCCCAGCACAGGGAAAGCTAGAACGCCAGGAGCTGCCTGAGCTGTTGCGGGAGCGCCCCCTGGTGCCCACTTGTGACTCATATACAAAGTCACGGGTGAACCTTGGGAGTGCCAAGATCAGCAGATGCTGAGGCGATGGGAAGACGTTTTTGACTCCCATCACATGCTGGGGGGAAAGGCAGCTCAGACAGAGAAGGGAGCACCAAATAAAAGGTGTTGGGAGGATCCTTCCAGGATGGGAGAAGCATGCTGAAAGTAGACTAGAGACAGAACATGATTGCCACTCAATGTCTCTTTTGCAGACCACAACGCCCAAAAGGAGAGAGAGAACAGAGGGGAATGCCCTGCCACAGAGGGAGGGTGGGATGGGGGGATGGGGGTGAGAGGGATACTGGGATCCATGGTGGTGGGAAATGGGCACTGGTGGAGGGATGGGTATTCGATCATTGTATAATTGAAACCCAAGCGCAAAAACCTGTAAGTCTACAACTTTACCTCATGGTGTTTCATTAATAAAAATTTAAAAAAGGAAGACGTTTTTGAAACGTGAAGCGATGGGATAGCAGGTAGGGCGTTTGCCTTGCATGCGGCCTGCCTGGGTTCAATCCCCAGCACTCCAGAGGGTCCCCTGAGCACCACCAGGAGTAATACCTGAGTGCAAAGTCAGGAGTGACCTCTGAGCATCACTAGGTGTGACCCAAAAAGTCAACGATAACAACAAAAACAAAAACATAGATACATAGCTTTTGTGCGTGTATCCGTACAAAGAATGGCCTGGAGACCCGAATTCCCAGCAGCAGATGAGTGGATAAAGAAGTCATAAGCTACATGGAAAAGTCTTGCCTCTTGCAGTAAGGATGGAACTGGAGAGGATCAGGTTAAATGATTTAAGTCAGGGGAGCAACACAAGTACTAGATCGATGATTTTACTCACAGATGATATATAAAGAAACAAAACAAGGGAAGCCAGCCCCTTGACAGATTTAAGTAACTCAAAGGACAGGAGAAGAGCAAAGAGAAGGGCTGGATTATTGGTACTTTATTGGTGCATGTGGCGAGGTGACATGGTACCTGTGAATCATATAAACACTTACACTATTGTGTATTATTACCTCAATAAATGATAAAGGACCAAACATGATAACCTCTCAGTGTCGGTATTGCAAACCATAATGCCCCAAAGTAGAGAGAGAGTATGGGGAATACCGTCTGCCATGGAGGCAGTGGGAGGGTGGGAAAGGGGGGTGTACTGGGGATATTGGTGGTCTGGGTCTTGGCCATTTATGGGATAACACAGCGCCAGGGCAGCTGTGGGTGTAACGCCTACATAATACTGGAAGATGGGGGATCTGGGTAGAGGAGGCCCAGTCCTGATCCGAGCAGGCTTGGAGATCTCAGCCCCGGTCCCACATGCCTGGGTTCCTCTGCCAGTTCCTTCATGCATGAGGCTCATCCAAACATGTGGAGAGTGGTCTTAAGCATGGCTGTGGCTGGTTCCAGAGGTCATGCCCTCAACCTGCCCCCAGCGCCATCTTGCAGTACACAGTAGCAAAGAAACCTGGCCAGCAGGCTCCACAACTCCTGGAGAATTCTCTGGGACTCATACCAAGCTGATATCGCCAGGAGGTCCCAGATGGGGCAGGTTCTGTCTCCCCACCTTCTCCAGATGGAATCCCGGTGACCGTGAGCTTCTACAAGCATGGCTTGTGTATGTGGGCACCAGGACTATTCTTCCAAACCATGTGGCCGCTTATGTGGCCTCGTGACCTTTCCTGATATGCAAAGTGAGCAATGGAAAGTAAATGATCTAGCGTCTGTCCCTGGAAGGCAGGCTTGAATGGTGGTGGGAAAATTTGAGCAAAATATAATACCCAACCGAAAATACATATGGTTGTAAACTGTGATGGGAAAAAATATGAGGAAAGGATAATACTCCCTCCTGCCCACCTGCAAAGGACTTCAAGCTACAAGACACTGGTCAGGGATATACTCAGGGAATTTATGACAAAAATAAAAAATCTCAGAAATCCCCCAAATGTCACATTACCTCAAGGGTCAGGAACATGAAGACTTATCCACCATGGGTGGAAATGTCTGGTGCAGCCTCTGTGGGCAACAGGATGGAGGTGTCTTGAAAACACCAACATTAGAATATCTATATGATTTGACAATTCCGTCGATTGCCTCGAGCAGGCCCCAGTAACGTCTCCTTCGTCCTAGCCCTGAGATTTTTTTAAAAAGTGCCATATTCAAGGCTCTTTCAGAGTTAGGAGAATGAGACCCTTCATTGTTACTGGTATTTGGCATATTGGGTACACCACGGGGAGTTTGCCAGACTCTGCTGTGTGGGCAGGCTACATTCGATAGCCTGCAAGTTTGTCCAAAGTAGGAATGAGATAATAAGATGTTGCTTCCGGTATCTGGGTTTTATAGTCTCTGAGTCTTGGCCGTTGATGGAATTACACGGCGCCAGGGGGCCAGATGGTGAATGTGACCCCGCCTACTGGAATTTGGAGGATCTGGGTGGAGGATGCTCAGCCCTGATCGGAGTAGGCTTGGAGATCTCAGCCCTGGGACCCGCATGCCTTTGTTCCTCTGCCAGTACCTTCAGGTGTGCGGAGAGTGGTCTCAGCATGGTGGTGGCTGGTCCTGGGTCTTCGGCTGCCGGAGCCCTGATTGGGGCGGGGAGGAAAACTCAACCTGCTCCCCTCCAAGGGGCCCCGGTGAGGACAGCCAGGCGCGGGGGCAGGAGACTCTGTGCTGTTCTCTTCCGGGAGCTGGTTTTTATAGTCTCTGAGTCTTGTCTGTTGATGGGATTACATGGCGCCAGGGGGCCAGTTGGTGGGTGTGACCCCCGCCTACTGGAATTTGGAGGATCTGGGTGGAGGATGCTCAGCCCCGATCCAAGAGTCTCCTGCCCCCTCACCTGGCTGTCCACGCCGGGGCTTCTTGAAGGGAAGTGGGTTGAGTTTTCCTTACCACCCCGACCAGGCTCCGGCAGCCGAAGACCTCCAGGACCAGCCACCACCATGCTGAGACCACTCTCCGCACACATGAAGGTACTGGCAGAGGGACAAAGTCACGCGGGTTCCGGGGCCGAGATCTCCAAGCCTACTCGGATCGACAATTCCATTTCTTAGAATCTAACTCACAAAATGAGTCAACTTAAAAAAATATTTGCACTCCTATGTCCATTGCAGTGTGTCACAATAACCAAGATCTGGAAGTAACCCAAGTACCCTACAACAACTGTGAATGGATGAAAAAAAAATACTGTGGTTCCGATACAAATGGGAGATTACTGAGCCATGAGAAAAAATGAAGTCCTACAGGTCAGTGAAACTTGAATGGAACTGGAGGGTACAAGGGAAATGGAATCGAAGAGAGGACAGAGACCAATTGATCGCTCTCCTCTATTGTGCTTGAAGAAACAAAGTAAGGGAATAAAAAATGACCGATGCTACCAGATCTTAGGAGTCTGACTATCGAGCAAGTTTGCAAAGCTGGAGTGGAAGGGAATGAGAGGAGACCTAGAGACAGTGATGGAGGGAGGATGCTGGCTCTCTGGTGGCGTGACAGATGCCACACCACTGGAGGACTGAAACTTCCATATTAATGGTACTGCAAATCAGGGTGCCTGGTTTTGTTTTTTAAAAAGAACAAAATATTAAGCCTGAGTCTGTCAGAGGAAGCTGATCTCTAAAGCAGTAGAGAGGGGCTGGAGCGATAGCACAGCGGGTAGGGCATTTGCCTTGCACGCGGCCGACCTGGGTTCGATTCTTAGCATCCCATAGGGTCCCCTGAGCACCGCCAGGAGGAATTCCTAAGTGCAGAGCCAGGAGTAACCCCTAAGCATCGCTGGGTGTGACCCCGAAAAATAAAAATAAAAAAAATTAAAAGCAGTAGAGAGGAGTAGCTCCCCTTTTTGTTTGTTTCTGTTTGGGGGCTACACCAGGCCATATTCATGGTTATTACTGTCTAATCACTCCTGGCAAATCCCTGATCAAGCCAGGCTTTATCCTATTGCTATACTATCTCTCTGGCCCCGAGGTGTGGCTTCTTGTAAGAGAGTTGACTAAACTGTCCAGGAGAAGAGAGTGCTTTTCTAGTGAACGGACGATGCGTTAACCCAGGCCATCATTTCTGCCCAGAGGGGAAAAGGGTGTTGCCCCATTCGCCCTCTCTTCTCTGGAAAGAAGGATGGCGGCCGCATGGGAGCCTTGTGGACAGCAGGTATGAGCCGGGGGTGTGGGGGCGACTAAAACCTCATGGGAAGGGGGGCGTTCCGGTCCGTCCTTCACGCCCTACCGAGGTCACCAGTTGCCCCCCGCGAGCGGCTCTCCAGCACGGCCACAGCCCCAGAAGCACAAGGGCTTAATGCAGAACCCAGCAGCTTGGAGCAGAAAAGTGAAAGGACTATGCGTTAATCCAGGCAATCATTTCTGCCCAGAGGGGAAAGGGTGTTGCTCCCTTCCGCCCTCCTCCCTCTGGAAAGAAAGATGGCGGCCACATGGGAGCCTTGTGGACAGCAGGTATGAGCCGGGGGTGTGGGGGCGACTAAAACCTCATGGGAAGAGGGGCGTTCTGGTCCGTCCTTCACGCCCTACCGAGGTCACCAGTTGCCCCCCACGAGCGGCTCCCCAGCACGGCCACAGTCCCAGAAGCACAAGGACTTAATGCAGAACCCAGCAGCTTGGAGCAGAAAAGTGAAAGGACTATGCGTTAATCCAGGCCATCAAGTCTGCCGGAGGGGAAAGGGTGTTGCCCCATTCGCCCTCTCTTCTCTGGAAAGAAGGATGGCGGCCGCATGGGAGCCTTGTGGACAGCAGGTATGAGCCGGGGGTGTGGGGGCGACTAAAACCTCATGGGAAGGGGGGCGTTCCAGTCCGTCCTTCACGCCCTACCGAGGTCACCAGTCACCCCTCACGAGCGGCTCTCCAGCACGGCCACGGCCCCAGAAGCACAAGGACTTAATGCAGAACCCAGCAGCTTGGAGCAGAAAAGTGAACGGACTATGCATTGATCCAGCCCATCAAGTCTGCTGGAGGGGAAAGGGTGTTGCCCCATTCGCCCTCTCCTCTCTGGAAAGAAAGATGGCGGCCACATGGGAGCCTTGTGGACAGCAGGTATGAGCCGGGAGTGTGGGGGCGACTAAAACCTCATGGGAAGGGGGGCGTTCCGGTCCGTCCTTCACGCCCTACCGAGGTCACCAGTTGCCCCCCACGAACGGCTCTCCAGCACGGCCACAGCCCCAGAAGCACAAGGGCTTAATGCAGAACCCAGCAGCTTGGAGCAGAAAAGTGAAAGGACTATGCGTTAATCCAGGCAATCATTTCTGCCCAGAGGGGAAAGGGTGTTGCTCCCTTCCGCCCTCCTCCCTCTGGAAAGAAAGATGGCGGCCACATGGGGGCCTTGTGGACAGCAGATATGAGCCGGGGGTGTGGGGGCGACTAAAACCTCATGGGAAGAGGGGCGTTCTGGTCCGTCCTTCACGCCCTACCGAGGTCACCAGTTGCCCCCCGCGAGCGGCTCTCCAGCACGGCCACGGCCCCAGAAGCACAAGGACTTAATGCAGAACCCAGCAGCTTGGAGCAGAAAAGTGAACGGACTCTGCATTGATCCAGGCCATCAAGTCTGCTGGAGGGGAAAGGGTGTTGCCCCATTCGCCCTCTCCTCTTTGGAAAGAAAGATGGCGGCCACATGGGAGCCTTGTGGACAGCAGGTATGAGCCGGGAGTGTGGGGGCGACTAAAACCTCATGGGAAGGGGGGCGTTTCGGTCCGCCCTTCACGCCCTACCGAGGCCACCGGTTGCCCCCCGCGAGCGGCTCTCCAGCACGGCCACAACTCCAGAACACAGAAACCAATTTCTTAACTATCTGACTTTCAGTAGAAATACTTCCAGGGTCAATAGGTAAAAGAGCAGAAATCCAAAACCAACATTTAATTCTTGAACCCAGCCGTAGAAAGCAAATCACTTCACAATGCTTTTTCAGCATGTCTGATTTGGGGGGGGGGGGGTAAACTCTAAATAATAGTGGTGAATCTTTTATTGAAACAATGAATCTGATCGAAGCAGATAGAGTGTTAACTAGAATTCATCTGCTTCACAGGGACGGGGAGGGGTGGGGGGTGGGGTTTTATTGGGGTTCTTCATGGTAAAAAATAAGTATTGGTAAAGGGAAATGTGTTTGATATTTGCATGACTGAGACATAAACCTGAAAGCTTTGTAACCTTTCCCACAGTGATTCAATAAATAAATTAAAAAAAAAAAAAGAGAGTGCTTTTCTATTATGAATACATGCTCCTTTATCTAGGAGAAACTTTCTTTCCAACAATTCAGTTAAAGTCATTTGGGGGAGAACTAGGGGAACGCTTTGGATTCAGTGGTAAGCACATTTAGTGAAAGTGTGCAGAAATTAAATCCCTCCAAGTTGAAAAAACTAAAGGGTTTGAGAAGTCTTCCTTTTCAATCAGGAAATATTTTTGTCTCCATTTTTTTTGTTTGTTTTTTGATTTTTGGGTCACACCCGGCGATGCTCAGGGGTTACTCCTGGCTCATGCACTCAGGAATTGCTCCTGGTGGTGCTCGGGGGACCATATGGGATGCTGGGAATCGAACCTGTGTCGGCCATGTTGGCTGCATACAAGGCAAACGCCCTACCGGCTGTGCTATCGCTCCAGCCCCTTGTCTCCATTTTTTTTTAATTTCTCCAAATTTTTCTACAATGAACATGATTTACTTGTGCACATAGAGGGGGAATCTATAAAATGAAAGAATATTGAGGGATATGCAGTATTTGGAGTGAGGATGCATCTATTTAATTTTATTTTGGGCTGTCCCCCATGGTGCTTAGAACCACATGGTGCAAGGGACTGAACCAGGGTCAGCCACATGCACGGTGAATACCTAATCCCTGAGCTACTTCCCCATCCTGAAGACGCATGGATTATTCTAAGTGTCTGTCTCCGCTTTTGAGAGGAGAGAAAGATGGAAGGAGCATAAGAGGGAGCGTTATTCCATCTTCTATTTGCAGGATCCAGTCATGAATGAAAGAACAAGCATTCTTCAGGGAGCAACCACAAAGAAATGGACGGGTACCCTCAAAAACGGGTCAGGAATGTTCAGTAGCAAATTGAAAGCCCCTGCAAGGGCCCCCCTCAAGGAGGTACCTCTGACTAACAACTAACCAGGAGTCTATAGCACAGCGGGTTTCTGTGCCTCTGGGACTGTGCTAGCAGGGGCAGGGAGCGGATTCTGTGTCCAGGCTAATCCCATGTTGATAAGAATTCTTGTATAACCAAATAGGTTCCAGGTTTCAGTAAATAATACAAAGCTCAGATAAAACCCAAAAGCCGCAGAGTCCAGAGTGTGTGAATAGCTCCCTGGGGCTCTCTGGAATCAGGTTTGACTTATGGAAGGTTTTAGCTTCTCTTTTTGGTGCCAAGCCTGGCATCAGAGAGAATTCTTGATATGGATGCGATTCATACCGGTGATAAAATCAAACAGAATAAGCCATTCAAAATGCAGAAGCACCCTGAGAGAACAAAAAGGGAACAGAGGCAAGCAGAATCCAAGAGAAACGGCACCAAAAACTCCAGGCAGATACGGAACGAGTTCTTGTGGGACCAGACAGCATGAAACAGGTTCATTGGAAGGGGACAAGTTCCTGACACATTGAGAGAGTGTGTGAGTGGGCCTGGCTGCGTGCCCGTCTCGGCTGGCACTGGCCTCTCTGTCCAGAGAAAGGATGCTGGTTCTCAGAAGTTCATGTTTCCTCTCTCTCAGGGCTCCTGTTTAGCGCACGATGGGAATTTTGTCCTCATCAGCATCAGTTTACAAAATTCCTCCCAGAGATACAAAATTAAGCGGGAAGCAGAGTCCCTTTGGGTGTCTTCTATCAGGCATCATCAAGCCCTTCCCAATTCTCTTGGGAATCGCGTCCATTGACTCCTGAGGTCCCTGTCAAGGCCAGTTCAAGAGTGGAAAAGATGAGCTAGAATTGGTTTTGTGTTCGACTCATCCGCCAAGTTCTGTTGCTAGTAGGGGTCAGAACAGTTTAGGATTTAAGAGGAAGAAATAAAAGAGCCCGTGATTGATTCAAATCCTTAGGTTTTCTGGCATTCTGAATGTAAATGCATCCCATCATGTATATGCAGATTACTTTGAAGGAGATGAAGGAACAACAGAGGTCTACGCTGATTTCAAACATAACGTTGGGCCTGTTTAGGTGGTAGCTATACTGAAAAGATCACAGCTGAAGGAAGGGCTGGGATCAAAAAAGCTTTGTTAGGTTTGTTTTTATTTTATTTTGCTTCTAAAACGGGCAAAGGAAGAACAGAATAAGAAAGTTCATTCAGAACTATATGCATCTGATTTTTTTCCAGAGAGAAGCAACTTTAGCTTTTCAAATTACCTGATTTAATAAGAAAAATTATTATTTTTACATTAATTGGAGATAGATTCTCTCTGTGCAGCAGCCTTTACTGTTTCTGGAAGAAAACAGAGAAAGATTGACAGTGGTGCCGTTGTCAGAAAGTTTGTTCTTTGGAAACATGAGTATTTCTGGAGTATCTATAAATAACATTTCACTTTGATTTGGTCAATCTGCTTAGTCAACAAACATCTATGAGGTCCCTTCTATATACCAGGCTTTAGGCTCTCCACAGGGTGAATAAAATGAAATAAAATAAATTCTAATTCCAAGTAAGATGGATTTAGCATAGGTAATTTTTCCTGTCCCACTGAATGCAGCAATAAAACCTAGACATAATAAATAAGAAAGTATTCGCCATAAAATATAAGATAAGAATTCAAAGGACCACTAGAGTGGTGATAAGTTTACTGCTTATTTTCCTCTGCTAATCCTTGGTCCAAACTAAAAGCAATTCAAAATCTAGAAGTGAGGAAGGGAGAGTTGTAACAGAAGTACTTTAATTCTGACAATTATTTTGCATACCAAAAAAATCTCAAGAATAAGTAAACAGTTATATATATGACATTTATGAAAATGTATAAAACTTCTACTGGAAGTTAATAAAAAAATTTAATGATGTCCTTTGCTTATAAGAAGTGTATAGTCTAGTATGGGAAAAAGAATCATAAATGGATGATGATATAACCTCTAGTATACTCAATGTAAGTATAGAACAATGTTAGAGAAAATATCTAACTAAAAGCATAAAACAATGACATTAGATAAAATATCTAAATAGGGCTGGAGGGATAGCACAGAGGATAGGGCATTTGCCTTGCACGCTGCCGACCCGGGTTCAATTCCCAGCATCCCATATAGTCCCCCGAGCACCGCCAGGAGTAATTCCTGAGTGCAAAGCCAGGAGTAACTCCTGAGTATTGCCGGGTGTGACCCAAAAAGCAAAGAAACAATCTAAATAAAAGTATAGAACAATATTAGAGAAAATATCTAACCCAATCTAGGTGAGGGAAATCAGGAAATTCAGATGAGTGTATTAGAAAAACAGATGCTTTAGTCAAGTCTGAAATAAAAAGTAATGGGGTCAGAGAGATAATTCAGTAGGTGTTGTACATGTTTCATATGTGAGGAGACCCTAGTTTGATTTATATTGGTCCTCTGAGCATCTCTAACGGTGACTCCAAGTTCTGTTGGGTGAGGCCAAAAAACCAAGCCATACACACAAGACAAGAAACAAAAAACAAAAAATCAAACAAACAAAAAACAAACAAACACACAAAGTAAAAGCCAGAGAAATAGTACAGAGGTTAAAGCACTTGCTTTGCACATGACTGAGCCCAGTTCAATCCCAGCATTGCCTAAAGATCCCCAGGACCACTGTCAGAAGTGATTTCTGAGTGCAGAACTAAGAGCAAGCCCCGAGCACAGCTGGGTGTGGCTTCCAAACTCAAACCCAAACCCAAACAATGTAGAAGGTATTCACGCACAGGGCAGATGTTGAAAGAGTTGGGGGCATTCGGCCCGTTCTGTTTTGTTGGGTACTAGTCTAACTTTTAGGCAAGTGGAGCAGAAAAAGTTGGAGGAATGACCAGGAACAGTCCACGTAAGATCCAAAAACTTATCAACATGCCACATTCGACTTTTTAGTTTCCTCTTATTTAGGACCCAATCTTTTGTTTTTGGCCCACATCTGGCATTCTCAGTGGTTATTTCAGGCTCTGCACTCAGGAATTACTCCTGGGGCACTCTGGGGACCATATGGGAGACCAGGGATTGAACTGAGGTCAGCTACTTACAAGGCAAACACCCTACCTGTGGTACTAGCTCTCCATCTCCTTAGAACCCAATCTTAATTGTCAACACAAACATAATAGTCACAATAAAACCATGGCATACCTTTGAGTCTTGGGTTTCTGTACCAGAAACTACTTATAGACACCAAAACTGGTCTTCGATTTTTTTCATCTCCCTTGTGATCAGGTTGACTAAGTCACCAATTCTGCATCAGAATGTGAGTGAGTAGAAGTAATGTACAAAACATTACACCCTTAAAGGATGTCCAAAGCCCAGGTGCCTTTCTTGAGTTCTCTTACCTTTTCACATTGACTTAAAAGGATGAAGTCATGAAATTTACATACAAGTGGTACTACATGGAAAGTATCATGCTAAGCAAAATGAGTCAAAAAGAGGGGGACAGACATAGAAAGATTGCATTCATCTGGGGAATATAAAGAAACAAAATAGGAGACTCACACCCAAGAATAGCCTAGATAAGTACCAGGAGGTTCACTCCATGGCTTGGAGGCTAGCAGCACATACTGAGGGAGAAGGCAGCTCAGATAGAGAGGGGAGCACCAAGAAAAGGGTGTTGGGAGGACCCACCCAGGATGGGAGATGCATGCTTGAAAGTAGACTCTAGACCGAACATGATTGCCACTCAATTCCTCTTTTGCAGACCACAGCATCCAAAAGGAGAGAGAGAACAAAAGGGAATGCCCTGCCACAAAGGCAGGGTGGGATAGGGGGATGGGGTGGGTGGGAGGGATACTGGGATCAGTGGTGGTGGAGAATGGGCACTGGTGGAGGGATGGGTACTTGATCATTGTATAACTGAAACCCAAGCACAAAAATTTGTAAGTCTACAACTGTACCTCATGGTGTTTCACTAATAAAAATTTAAAATAAAGAAAAAAAAAAGGTCACGTGTTGAAGAGTTGTGCAATAAGATGGAAGGGGCTTGGATCACTGATTTACCACTCGGGAGTTGTATGCCTGACCAGGAACATCCTTAAAGGAGTTTTTACAGGAGAGCAACACACTTTTATGCTGGGCCATGAGATTTCATACATCATTAGTACATCATGGTCCAGTCTATTATTAAGATCATGTTAACTTTCACTGAAAATACTTTCTAGTTCCATAAATCGAAGTAGTCTAGGATGGGAGAGACAATTCCACAGGTCGAGGCACGTGTTTTGCATGAACAAGGCCAAGGTCAATGCTGGGAATATCCAGCATCACTAAAAGCAGCCCCCAAGCACTGAGCTGTGAGTAACCCAAGAGCCCCTTGGGTGAGACCCCAAAACCAAAAGGGAAAAAATCTAAATCATGTGATGAAAAGGCCCACTTCCGGTCATTTGGCTTCTTCCTGCTTTTTTGTCCAAATTTCCTGGAATCAGTCCTGCCAATGTGCTTCTTTTCTGTAGCTCTCTTGGAGAAGAGCCCTGAGGCCGGAGCACCTGGGTAGGCTCTCAAAGACCACCCGTGTATCTTGCTTTCTAGAGCCCACTTCAACTCTCCAATTGTCTTGCTAGCTGGTCTGTCTGGAATTATCCAGAAACTGGAAACTTACTGCTCTGATTGTGAAAAAAAATGTTCTTACTCCCCCTACCTTCTAAATAATTCATAACCCCCATGGAGTATGCTTAAGTAACACTTTTGTACTTTTCAAATAAAATAGCAGTAATTTCATTGGAATGAAATGAATTATATATTCACTTAGGACAATTCTGACAACAGTTTTTTTTTTTTACACAAGACTTTTTATATGATGAGGCTTATCGACGCCTGTGTGGTACAATCAAGAAATAAGCCTTCTAGATGTAGGTTCTATGCTCCTGTCAGTAAAGAGCTCTTTCTTTGAGAAGATCTTATCTGTAATGTCAAGGAAGATATCCGATAAGTAATAGAATCTCATAGTTTAAATCTTCAGAAGCTCTAAGTCCATCTACACAGGCATGGGTGTATCTCTGAAACTAGTAAGACTGTTTCTGATTATATTTGTTGTTTTGGGCCAGACCCAGCAGTGCTCAGGGCTTACTCCTCGCTTTGTACTCAGGGATTACTCCCAGCAGGCTCAGGGACCATATGGGGTGATGGGAATGGAACATGCCCTATCCACTGTACTATCACTCCATCCCCTGAAATTATTAAGGTCTTCCTCCCCCTCACTTTATTTAAACACCATGTTTTATAAAGTTGTTCGTGATCATTTTGTTACAGGCATTCAATATTATTAAAAATCTCTTAAAAGAACACAACTACATAAGAAAACAAGTGAGGGCTCATCTGGTTGTCAAATTTTATTTGTTATCATCATCATCATCATCGTCATCAAGTTTGGAGCCATATCTGGCCATGCTTAGGGGATTCTCCTGGCGTGGTGCTCACTGAAGGGTGACTCCCAACAGTGCTCAGGGGACATGTGGTGCCAGGAATTGAACTTGGAGCTCTCTTTCGCAAAGAATGTACTTCAGTCTTTTGAGCTACCTCTATGGCCCTGCTTGTGAATTTTCAACGGGAAGGCTCTGGGTAGCAAGGGGCTCTTTTATTTGATTCCGTGGCTGTTCAGTTCATAATTTTGGATAGTCTTTGGATGATGTCAAGTGCCATCCTAAAAGAAAAAAAAACTGATATAATAAGCTGCATCAAAAATATAAAACATTTGCTTTGTGACTATTAGAAACGTGAAAAGACAAGTTTTAGACATAAATAAGTGATTTGTAAACTACATGTGACAGAGGACTAATGTCTATAATATATAAAGAATTCTCAAAATTCAAAAAGAAATAATTAAAGTAGGAAATTGATGAAGAACAAACATTTCATCAAATCATGGCAAATACGTTTATGGAAGGATATTTAAATAACATCACCAACCATTAAGGAAATGCAATTCAAAGTCAATATCTACACATCTATCCCCAAACACTAAGATATGAAATAGTGACAACACTAAATGCTAAAAAATATACAGGCAAACTGGATTACTCACATACTGCTGGTAGGAACATAAACCAGAATAGACACTCTAGAAAATCGTTGAGTATTTTCTTTCGAAACTAAACATTCACTCACCATACAACCCAATAATTCCAATTCAGGACATTTATCCACATGTTAAACAACGCATGTGCATACCCAAACTTAGATTTTTCTTGAAATGAAAGCGTTTCAGAAATGGAGTACAGATGAGTGATTGTCACAGGTTAACAAGGGGGCTGACGTGGGCTGGGGGGATGTGGGTATGCTTATCAAAAGTCGCCCTGCTGGACAGATTCTCGCGGTAGTGGAAATGTTCTGCATCCTGACTCTATCGGTTCTAACATCCTGTTATGATACTGTTTTTCAGTTTTGCAAGATGTCACCATGGGGAGAGACTGGGCAAAGAACATAAGGAATCTCTGTATTATTTCTCATGTTGATTTATGATGGTCTCACGGTGAAATTATCCCTTTAAAAGAGTGTTCTCATGTATGAGTTGTAGCCCATACCAATCAAATGACAAAGTCTGGGATGGTAACCATGTATGGTGATTTTTAGAGACGCCCGGTTTGTTACCATGGGGAGCAAGTTTGAAAATAAACCATTGAGGAATTGCAGAAACTTCCAAAGAGATATTTAAGAAGACAAAGGAAAGAAGTTTTCCTAAAGTTCAGTCTGTAGACAGATCTTTGAAAAGCGAACAACACAGAAGCATTCTCTTCAATTCTGGCTACAGTCCCGGATAGAATGAGGGAGTTTGTTCTGGTTATTTCTCATTCATCTAACATGCTATAAGCTTCACTCACTAAAAAATTAAGCCTAAGAAACAACACTATTAACCGCCTCAATTAATTGAAATAACATGGAACTTTGAAAGATTATTTCCTAAATTATGCTACTTCTTCATCCAAATCATCTTGACCAAATCTAGGCTGAGAAAGTAAGTTATGCAGATGCTGCCTGGCCCAGATATTACAGGCGGATGGTTCCGCCTTAAACATTCCGATGACACCTAACTTGAATTTCAAACCCTTTCATGTTCACTTTCCCTCTATCCAAGAAGTTTGTTGGAGAAACCACTTAAGCTTACCACAACAATTATCTTCTTACCCCAAACTGCAAGGAGGAAGGAGAGAGAAAGGGGCTGAATTGTTCCTTTTATTAAACTTGAACCCAATTTCACCTTCACAGTGAATCCCCTTGCACTGTGGAGAGGATCAAATTCCTCAATTGCAGGTTGTCAAGTATTATCATGCCCCATTTTTCTGGCCTCAGCCTTCTCTGGAGGCTTTTTCATTTAAGTTTAAAACACCGCTTAAATGTTTCGTTGGAGCATCAGTAATGTAATGAGAAAAAGCACCCTTATCTGAAAAGATAATCTGTCTTTTCTCAGAGATGCCATTTTTATTGTGAGTTGCTTGCTTAAAGGGGGAAAAAAAGGCTAATGCATTAACCTTGAAATAAAGTCTGTTTTTCAAGAAAACACTTCTGAGCTCAACATAATCCTCCATTTTTAGCTGATTAAAGTACACCCACCACCCTCCATCAGACCTCTCCATTTTTATTCCACCTTCTAATCTGCCCTGTAACGTTAGTTCTGCTCTTGGTGTTCATTATTCGATTGATATTGTTTTTCCATTCAGTTACTTAGTTTTATTCTATCCCACAGATAGATAAAACCATCTAATATTTGTCTTTTTCTTTTTCTTTTTTTTTTAAATGTAGGCCCCTCCCGTTGATCGTCGATTTGCTCGAGCGGGCCCAGTAACGTCTCCATTGGAGACTTTGCTGTTACTGTGTCTGGCATATCGAATACTCTCGGTAGCTTGCCGGGCTCTCCGAGAGGGGCGGAGGAATCGAACTCGGGTCGGCCACGTTGGCTGCGTGCAAGGCAGACGCCCTACCTGCTGTGCTATACTGCTATTTATTCAGCCACTGACTAGGCTGATTGAATTTTGCATGAACTCCACCTTACTTTCTTTTTCCCATTTTTTTAATAATTTTATTTATTGCATCACCGTGAGAGCAGTTACAAAGCTTTCGGGTCTAAGCCTCGGTCATACAGTGAAACACCCGCACCTTCACCAGTGCCCATTCTCCACCACCAAAAACCCCAGTACACCCCCATCCCACACCCTCCCCCTACCTGTGGGGCAGATGATTTCCAAATCACTCTCTATACTTTGATCACATTCAACATTTCAACACCACTCCCACCATTATTTTTTGGGATTTTACCCCAACACTCAGATCTGCCGAAAAGGGAACAGTAGACAATTTGTTTTCTATTGCTGGTCATGAATAATATACAATATCACGAGATTGCATGGCTGGGCAATTTTGAAATTCCAAAATTTTAACAATTAAATCTGGAGAGATTTCCTGCCCAAATCTGCTAGGTTCTGAGATCTGTTTCTGAGTTTCTGGGATCATGGCCATAAAGCAGCTTGATCAGGAGCCAGAGAGGCCGTTCGTGGGCGATGAGTTGGGGTCTCGTTGGGGTGGGGAGGAAGGAGCCTACGCCACCCCCATCCCATGAGGCCTTCGTGTCTCGTCACTAAGGGCCCAAGCCTGTAATATTTGTCTTTTTCTGACTTAATTTTCTTTGCATAATTCCCTCAAGTTCCCTCTCTTTTGCTTCACATGAAAAAATTTCATTATTTTTTAACTACATAATATATCTCAGGGCTAGGACGAAGGAGACGTTACTGGGGCCTGCTCGAGGCAATCGACGAATAACAGTGTAGATACATCTTCTTATCTAATTATCAAATTCTTTCCTATCTTGTTATAAAATATAGCTATTATGAATAAAACTACAATGAACATCGGAGAGTCTATAACTCGTCAAGTTGCTGAGTTCATACTCTTTGGATAGATGCCATAAAGCATTACTAGATCACATCCTTTTATTTTACTTTCCTTCTTATTTTGTTTATTTATTTATTTATTTGAGGAAGCTGCATACTGTTTTTCAAAGGAGTAGCACTAATTTATATTCCTATCGATGCTGTATGAGGTTTCCTTTAGCATTTTTGGTTCACTAGTATTTTGATGCAAGTCAATCTCCAAATACGAGATGGTATCTCATTATAGATTTGATTTGCATTTTCTTAATAATAAGTGATAGCAAGCATTTTTTTATGTTCCTGTTGCCATTTGTAACTCTTCTCTGAAGATGCATAATTTGGGTTTTCTATTATTTTATAAAGTAGAGGGGTTTTTTTGTTTATTATTATTGAGTTACACAAGTTCTTGGTGCATGGAAATTAACCCATTTTTTAAAAAATTTTAATTAGTGAAACACCATAAGGAACAGTTTGTAAACTTACAAATTTTTGTGCTTGGGTTTCAGTTGTACAATGATAGAGTACCCATCCCTCCACCAGTGCCCATTCTCCACCACCACGGGTCCCAGTATCCCTCCCACCCTACCTCTGTGGCAGGGCATTCCCTTTTGTTCTCTCTCTCCTTTTGGGTACTGTGAAATTAACCTATTATTAACGATATAGTAAGAAAAATATCTGTAATTTGGTAGGTTTTTTTGTTTCAAACATCTCAAAGACAAAAAAAAAATGAGGACCATATTAGCTAACCATTCAAATCTAAAAGCGTCACACACAAAAAAAAGTATTAAAGTTTTTAAAAATAAGATGATTAAAAATACCTTTTTTTATTTTTGCTTTTTTGGGTCACACCTGGCAATGCACAGGGGTTACTTCTGGCTCATGCACTCAGGAATTACTCCTGGTGGTGCTCGGGGAACCATATGGGATGCTGGGAATCGAACCCGGGTCGGCTGCATGCAAGGCAAACGCCCTACCGACTGTGCTATTGCTCCAGCCCAAAGAAAAAATTTTTGAAAACTGGGTTATCTGATTTACACAAAAGCAATAATCTTTGTAAATGTCCTAGAAAAATACAATGCCTTTCTGTGTACTGCTTACAAGTAAAATAGTGAATTGTTTCACTACTGACATTTATAACTGTAGCCTGTAGCACTGTCTTCCCGTTGTTCATCAATTTGCTCGAGCGGGTCCAGTAACATCTCCATTGTGACACTTGTTACTGTGTTTGGCATATGAAATATATCATGGGTAGCTTGCCAGGCTTTGCCCTGCGGGCGAGATACTCTCGGCAGCTTGCCGGGCTCTCCGAGAGGGGTGGAGGAATCGAACCCAGGTAGGTCCCATGCAAGGCAAACGCCCTACCCGCTGTGATATCTCTCCAGGCCTGACATTTATAAACTAAACTAAATTTTTAAAAACCATGTTCTCACCTCCCATTCATAGACTGAGACTGGCCCTTCTTAGGAGGAGAGAGGAGGCTTAGGGAAAGTCAGAACTTCCTCCAACAAAAAAGCTCAAGGATATTTGAATAATTATTACAGAGCCTGGGAACCACCAGGTGTGACCCAAAAACAAAAAAAAAATAATAATAGATTTAAATTTAATTTAAATTAAAAAAAGAACAATGTGCAAAGTGTACAAAGTCCATGACCACTTATGGGGGTACTTATTCTAATCAATTGTCACCTTCACCTTTCCTTTTATTTTTTCCTTTTTGTTTTGTTTTTGTTGGGGGACACACCTGGCAGTGCTAAGGTTTACTCCTCGGTCTGTGCTCAGGAGTCGGTCTGCCATCCTGGTGGTGCACCTGTGCATATATGATGCTAGGATCAAACCTTGATAGGTCACATGTAACACAAGTGCCCCTCACTCATTATACTATCTGCCTGGCCCTCTAGTTTTTGTTTTTGTTTTTTTGCTAAACTTAAACTATGCTGAGGATTTTCTCTTTGCTCTCTGGTCAGGGATTACTTCTGGAAGTACTCAGGGGCCCCATGTTGTGCCAGGGACTGAACCACAGTCAGTGGCATGCAAGAAGTTAAGTATTTTAATACCTATGCTCTCTCTCTAGCTTCCATTCCATTTCTAAATTGGGTCAAATGCCAAAACACACACACACATACACATACACACGCGCGCGCGCGCAAAATAACCAAAAAGTAAAAAAGCTATCTTATCCCTTGCTGTTTGCACACATTCCGTACGATCTCATTGTCAATCTCAGCTCTTCTTTTAAACAAGTTAGGTTTGGTCAAAAAAGGTTGTAACATTGATAAGAAACAGTGCCCTTGGAAGCATTTGTGGGGATCATAGAAGGGTTCAACTACTGCTTGTTGGTCCACATCTGCTGAAAGGTGGGCAGTTATGCCAGTATGGTGCCACTGATTCACAAAAAGCACCTGTGCTGGAGGGGAGTGAGGGGAACTTGGTCAATAATCTTGACCCTTTCTGGGGCTGGGAGATAGGGCCATGATCTCCTCCTGCATCCCGTCAACAATGGTGATGTACATGATAGTCCTATGATAACATGGAAGTCATCACTGGAGAGAATTTTATGTATGTTATAGGCTTTCAACCTCAGGAAGGAGGATGAAAGGAACTTAGGGTAGCAGAACTACCCTAAGAATCTGGTGATGGCCTGACCTTTGGGCAGTGTAAAGCTGGCAGTGCTCGGGGGACCATATGGGATGCTGGGGGTTGATCGCAGACCGGTAGCATGCAAGGCATACGCCCTACCCACTGTACTGTCGCTCCAACCCCATGCTTGAAGCTTTTCTCTAGGGAGAGGGATGCAATAAGCGACTGTCTCTTCCTGCTCAAAGTCCATAGCCATGCAGCAGAGTTTCTCCTTAACGTTACACAAGATTTCCTGCTTTGGGGACTGGAGCAATAGTACAGCAGATAGGGCATTTGCCTTGCACGTAGCAAATCGGGCTTGATCCCTGGCATCCCACATGGTCCACAGAGCCAGGCAGGAACAATTTCTTTTTCTTTTTTTTTAAAGTAATTTATTATTACTATTATTTTTATCATTATTTTTGCTTTTTGGGTCACACCTGACAATGCTCAGGGATTACTCCTAGCTCTGCTCGGGGGACCATATGGGATGCTGGGAATAGAACTCAGGTCGGCCGTGTGCAAGGCAAAAGCCTTACCCACTGTGCTATCACTCCAGCCCATAGGCAGGAGTAATTTCTTTTTTTTTTCTTTTTGGCTCACACCCAGCGATGCTCAGGGGTTACTCCTGGCTCATGCACACAGTTATTACACCTGGCAGTGCGGGGGGACCATATGGGATGCTGGGAATCGAACCCGGGTTGGCCACATGCAAGGCAAACACCCTACCTACTGTGCTATCACTCCAGCCCCTCTCAGTATTTTTTCAAGTAAGATCTCTCTCTCTCTCTCTCTCTCTCTGAACTCCATATTATGTGGATATTGTTCCTTTTGATGTTATCCTAAAGGCTGTTACTATTTTTGTATCTTAAAAAATACGTTTGCAGTAACCGATGCTGGTGTGGATGTGGCAAGAAAGGGACACTGTTTCACTGTTGGTGGGAATGTCGACTGGTTCAGCCTTTCTGGAAAACAGTATGGACAATTCTAAAAAAATTAGAAATTGAGCTCCCATTTGACCCAGCAATACCACTCCTGGGAATATATCCCAGAGAGGCAAAAATGTATAGTCGAAGTGAAATCTGCACTTGTTTGTTCATTGCAGCACTCTTTACAATAGCCAGAATCTGGAAAAAACCTGAGTGCCCGAGAACAGATGACTGGTTAAAGAAACTTTGGTACATCTACACAACGGAGTACTATGTAGCTGTTAGAAAAGATGAAGTCATGAAATTTACATACAAGTGGTACAATATGGAAAGTATCATGCTAAGCGAAATGAGTCAGAAAGAGAGGGATAGACATAGAAAGATTGCATTCATCTGGGGAATATAAAGAAACAAAATACGAGATTAATACCCAAGAATAGCTGAGATCAGCACCAGGAGGATTACTCCATAACTTAGAGGCCAGCCGGGTATCCTAGAGGAAAGGGCAGTTCAGATAGAGAAGGGAGCACCAAATAAAGGGTGTTTGGAGGATCCTCCCAGGAGGAGAGATGCATGTCGAAAGTAGACTATGGACTGAACATGTTTGCCACTCAAAGCCTCTTTTGCAGACCACAACACTCAAAAGGAGAGAGAGAACACAGGGGATTGCCCTGCCACAGAGGCAGGGTGAGATGGGAGGGATGGGGGTGGCAGGGATATTATCCATGGTGGTGGAAAATGGGCACTGGCGGAGGGATGGGTATTTGATCATTGTATAATCGAAACCCAAGCACAAAAATTGTAAATCTACAACTGTACCCCATGGTGTTTCACTAAACAAACAAACAAACAAACAAAAAAGTTTGCTTTGGGGCCATATCCTGCAGTGCTTAGGGCTCACTCCTGGCTCTGTGTTTAGGGCTCATTCCTGGTGGAATTCGGAGGACCATATGCAATGCTGCAGATCGAACAAAGATTAACTGCATGCAAGGCAAGTGCCCTATCAACTGTACTATCATCCTGGCACCTATTATTTTAATTTTTGGCTTTTGAGTGGCCTCAGTGGAAGTGCACTCAGAAATCCCTCCTACTGGGCTCAAGGGACCATAGGGGGTGCTGGGGATCAAACCCGTGTCAGCCACATACAAGGCAAGTAAGTGCCCCACCCACTGTATTATCTCTCTAGCCTTTTCCCCCAGTTCTATCCTATTTGACTATTTCCTATTGCCGATGTTACAGCCCATTCATTCTAACAACTACTTTTTTCGTTGTTCTATTGTTGAACTTCTCTGTTGTGTTTAGTTAAGCTCTTGTGTTCTTTGGATCTATTGTTTCTGGTTGAAACTTTCTCATATTTTTTCTTTTCTGTGTATCTTTTTGGTCATCTTTCTCATTTCAATAAGCATTGTTTGGACGATCACTCTGAATCTTCCTTAGGGTCTATTTCCTAGTGCTGTTGCACTGTGATTTTTCCTTGGAGTTTGGTTTTGTTCCCGCATTTGCCGGATATTCTTCATCTGCAGTTTGTTTGAAAGTGTATGTTAATTCTTATGGGTCAAACGCCCTACCCGCTGTGCTATTGCTCCAGCCCCCAAATAGACAATTTTCATTTATTTATTTTGCTTTTTGGGTCACACCCGGCGATGCACAGGGGTTCCTCCTGGCTTTGCACTCAGGAATTACCCCTAGTGGTGCTCAGAGGACCACATGGGATGCTGGGAATTGAACCCGGGTCGCCCAGCCCGCTGTGCTATTGCTCCAGCTCATCGTGTCTGAATTTTTTTTTTTTGCTTTTTGGGTCACACCCGGCGCACACCCGGCGATGCACAGGGGTCCCTCCTGGCTCATGCACTCAGGAATGACTCCTGGCGGTGCTCAGGGGACCACATGGGATGCTGGGAATCGAACCTGGGTATGCAACGTGCAAGGCAAACGCTCTCCCCGCTGTGCTCTCTCTCCAGTGCCTCGAGTCTGATTTTTTTTTTTCATTTTGGGTCACACGGGGCGATGCTCAGGCCTCCCTCCTGGCTCATGCACTCGGGAATTGCTCAGGGCACCACCTGGGATGCTGGGACTGGAACCCGGGTCGGCCAGGTGCAAGTCCAACGCCCTACCTGCTGTGTTATTGCTCCAGCCCCCAAATAGACAATTTTCATTTATTTATTTTGCTTTTTGGGTCACACCCGGTGATGCACAGGGGTTCCTCCTGGCTCATGCACTCAGGAATTCCTCCTGGCGGTGCTCAGGGGAGCAAATGGGAAGCTGGGACTCGAACCCGGGTCGCCCAGCCCGCTGTGCTATTGCTCCAGCTCCTCGTGTCTGATTTTTTTTTTGCATTTTGGGTCACACGGGGCGATGCTCAGGGGTCCCTCCTGGCTCATGCACTCGGGAACTGCTCCTGGCGGGTGCTCAGGGCAACACCTGGGATGCTGGGACTCGAACCCGGGTGGCCCAGCCCGCTGTGCTATTGCTCCAGCTCCTCGTGTCTGATTTTTTTTTGCATTTTGGGTCACACGGGGCGATGCTCAGGGGTCCCTCCTGGCTCATGCACTCGGGAACTGCTCCTGGCGGGTGCTCAGGGCAACACCTGGGATGCTGGGACTCGAACCCGGGTGGCCCAGCCCGCTGTGCTATTGCTCCAGCTCCTCGTGTCTGATTTTTTTTTGCATTTTGGGTCACACGGGGCGATGCTCAGGGGTCCCTCCTGGCTCATGCACTCGGGAACTGCTCCTGGCGGGTGCTCAGGGCAACACCTGGGATGCTGGGACTCGAACCCGGGTGGCCCAGCCCGCTGTGCTATTGCTCCAGCTCCTCGTGTCTGATTTTTTTTTGCATTTTGGGTCACACGGGGCGATGCTCAGGGGTCCCTCCTGGCTCATGCACTCGGGAACTGCTCCTGGCGGGTGCTCAGGGCAACACCTGGGATGCTGGGACTCGAACCCGGGTGGCCCAACCCGCTGTGCTATTGCTCCAGCTCCTCGTGTCTGATTTTTTTTTTGCATTTTGGGTCACACGGGGCGATGCTCAGGGGTCCCTCCTGGCTCATGCACTCGGGAACTGCTCCTGGCGGGTGCTCAGGGCAACACCTGGGATGCTGGGACTCGAACCCGGGTGGCCCAGCCCGCTGTGCTATTGCTCCAGCTCCTCGTGTCTGATTTTTTTTTGCATTTTGGGTCACACGGGGCGATGCTCAGGGGTCCCTCCTGGCTCATGCACTCGGGAACTGCTCCTGGCGGGTGCTCAGGGCAACACCTGGGATGCTGGGACTCGAACCCGGGTGGCCCAACCCGCTGTGCTATTGCTCCAGCTCCTCGTGTCTGATTTTTTTTTTGCATTTTGGGTCACACGGGGCGATGCTCAGGGGTCCCTCCTGGCTCATGCACTCGGGAACTGCTCCTGGCGGGTGCTCAGGGCAACACCTGGGATGCTGGGACTCGAACCCGGGTGGCCCAGCCCGCTGTGCTATTGCTCCAGCTCCTCGTGTCTGATTTTTTTTTGCATTTTGGGTCACACGGGGCGATGCTCAGGGGTCCCTCCTGGCTCATGCACTCGGGAACTGCTCCTGGCGGGTGCTCAGGGCAACACCTGGGATGCTGGGACTCGAACCCGGGTGGCCCAGCCCGCTGTGCTATTGCTCCAGCTCCTCGTGTCTGATTTTTTTTTGCATTTTGGGTCACACGGGGCGATGCTCAGGGGTCCCTCCTGGCTCATGCACTCGGGAACTGCTCCTGGCGGGTGCTCAGGGCAACACCTGGGATGCTGGGACTCGAACCCGGGTGGCCCAGCCCGCTGTGCTATTGCTCCAGCTCCTCGTGTCTGATTTTTTTTTGCATTTTGGGTCACACGGGGCGATGCTCAGGGGTCCCTCCTGGCTCATGCACTCGGGAACTGCTCCTGGCGGGTGCTCAGGGCAACACCTGGGATGCTGGGACTCGAACCCGGGTGGCCCAGCCCGCTGTGCTATTGCTCCAGCTCCTCGTGTCTGATTTTTTTTTGCATTTTGGGTCACACGGGGCGATGCTCAGGGGTCCCTCCTGGCTCATGCACTCGGGAACTGCTCCTGGCGGGTGCTCAGGGCAACACCTGGGATGCTGGGACTCGAACCCGGGTGGCCCAGCCCGCTGTGCTATTGCTCCAGCTCCTCGTGTCTGATTTTTTTTTGCATTTTGGGTCACACGGGGCGATGCTCAGGGGTCCCTCCTGGCTCATGCACTCGGGAACTGCTCCTGGCGGGTGCTCAGGGCAACACCTGGGATGCTGGGACTCGAACCCGGGTGGCCCAACCCGCTGTGCTATTGCTCCAGCTCCTCGTGTCTGATTTTTTTTTTGCATTTTGGGTCACACGGGGCGATGCTCAGGGGTCCCTCCTGGCTCATGCACTCGGGAACTGCTCCTGGCGGGTGCTCAGGGCAACACCTGGGATGCTGGGACTCGAACCCGGGTGGCCCAGCCCGCTGTGCTATTGCTCCAGCTCCTCGTGTCTGATTTTTTTTTGCATTTTGGGTCACACGGGGCGATGCTCAGGGGTCCCTCCTGGCTCATGCACTCGGGAACTGCTCCTGGCGGGTGCTCAGGGCAACACCTGGGATGCTGGGACTCGAACCCGGGTGGCCCAGCCCGCTGTGCTATTGCTCCAGCTCCTCGTGTCTGATTTTTTTTTGCATTTTGGGTCACACGGGGCGATGCTCAGGGGTCCCTCCTGGCTCATGCACTCGGGAACTGCTCCTGGCGGGTGCTCAGGGCAACACCTGGGATGCTGGGACTCGAACCCGGGTGGCCCAGCCCGCTGTGCTATTGCTCCAGCTCCTCGTGTCTGATTTTTTTTTTGCATTTTGGGTCACACGGGGCGATGCTCAGGGGTCCCTCCTGGCTCATGCACTCGGGAACTGCTCCTGGCGGGTGCTCAGGGCAACACCTGGGATGCTGGGACTCGAACCCGGGTGGCCCAACCCGCTGTGCTATTGCTCCAGCTCCTCGTGTCTGATTTTTTTTTTGCATTTTGGGTCACACGGGGCGATGCTCAGGGGTCCCTCCTGGCTCATGCACTCGGGAACTGCTCCTGGCGGGTGCTCAGGGCAACACCTGGGATGCTGGGACTCGAACCCGGGTGGCCCAGCCCGCTGTGCTATTGCTCCAGCTCCTCGTGTCTGATTTTTTTTTGCATTTTGGGTCACACGGGGCGATGCTCAGGGGTCCCTCCTGGCTCATGCACTCGGGAACTGCTCCTGGCGGGTGCTCAGGGCAACACCTGGGATGCTGGGACTCGAACCCGGGTGGCCCAACCCGCTGTGCTATTGCTCCAGCTCCTCGTGTCTGATTTTTTTTTTGCATTTTGGGTCACACGGGGCGATGCTCAGGGGTCCCTCCTGGCTCATGCACTCGGGAACTGCTCCTGGCGGGTGCTCAGGGCAACACCTGGGATGCTGGGACTCGAACCCGGGTGGCCCAGCCCGCTGTGCTATTGCTCCAGCTCCTCGTGTCTGATTTTTTTTTTGCATTTTGGGTCACACGGGGCGATGCTCAGGGGTCCCTCCTGGCTCATGCACTCGGGAACTGCTCCTGGCGGGTGCTCAGGGCAACACCTGGGATGCTGGGACTCGAACCCGGGTGGCCCAGCCCGCTGTGCTATTGCTCCAGCTCCTCGTGTCTGATTTTTTTTTGCATTTTGGGTCACACGGGGCGATGCTCAGGGGTCCCTCCTGGCTCATGCACTCGGGAACTGCTCCTGGCGGGTGCTCAGGGCAACACCTGGGATGCTGGGACTCGAACCCGGGTGGCCCAGCCCGCTGTGCTATTGCTCCAGCTCCTCGTGTCTGATTTTTTTTTTGCATTTTGGGTCACACGGGGCGATGCTCAGGGGTCCCTCCTGGCTCATGCACTCGGGAACTGCTCCTGGCGGGTGCTCAGGGCAACACCTGGGATGCTGGGACTCGAACCCGGGTGGCCCAGCCCGCTGTGCTATTGCTCCAGCTCCTCGTGTCTGATTTTTTTTTGCATTTTGGGTCACACGGGGCGATGCTCAGGGGTCCCTCCTGGCTCATGCACTCGGGAACTGCTCCTGGCGGGTGCTCAGGGCAACACCTGGGATGCTGGGACTCGAACCCGGGTGGCCCAGCCCGCTGTGCTATTGCTCCAGCTCCTCGTGTCTGATTTTTTTTTGCATTTTGGGTCACACGGGGCGATGCTCAGGGGTCCCTCCTGGCTCATGCACTCGGGAACTGCTCCTGGCGGGTGCTCAGGGCAACACCTGGGATGCTGGGACTCGAACCCGGGTGGCCCAGCCCGCTGTGCTATTGCTCCAGCTCCTCGTGTCTGATTTTTTTTTGCATTTTGGGTCACACGGGGCGATGCTCAGGGGTCCCTCCTGGCTCATGCACTCGGGAACTGCTCCTGGCGGGTGCTCAGGGCAACACCTGGGATGCTGGGACTCGAACCCGGGTGGCCCAGCCCGCTGTGCTATTGCTCCAGCTCCTCGTGTCTGATTTTTTTTTGCATTTTGGGTCACACGGGGCGATGCTCAGGGGTCCCTCCTGGCTCATGCACTCGGGAACTGCTCCTGGCGGGTGCTCAGGGCAACACCTGGGATGCTGGGACTCGAACCCGGGTGGCCCAGCCCGCTGTGCTATTGCTCCAGCTCCTCGTGTCTGATTTTTTTTTGCATTTTGGGTCACACGGGGCGATGCTCAGGGGTCCCTCCTGGCTCATGCACTCGGGAACTGCTCCTGGCGGGTGCTCAGGGCAACACCTGGGATGCTGGGACTCGAACCCGGGTGGCCCAACCCGCTGTGCTATTGCTCCAGCTCCTCGTGTCTGATTTTTTTTTTGCATTTTGGGTCACACGGGGCGATGCTCAGGGGTCCCTCCTGGCTCATGCACTCGGGAACTGCTCCTGGCGGGTGCTCAGGGCAACACCTGGGATGCTGGGACTCGAACCCGGGTGGCCCAGCCCGCTGTGCTATTGCTCCAGCTCCTCGTGTCTGATTTTTTTTTGCATTTTGGGTCACACGGGGCGATGCTCAGGGGTCCCTCCTGGCTCATGCACTCGGGAACTGCTCCTGGCGGGTGCTCAGGGCAACACCTGGGATGCTGGGACTCGAACCCGGGTGGCCCAGCCCGCTGTGCTATTGCTCCAGCTCCTCGTGTCTGATTTTTTTTTGCATTTTGGGTCACACGGGGCGATGCTCAGGGGTCCCTCCTGGCTCATGCACTCGGGAACTGCTCCTGGCGGGTGCTCAGGGCAACACCTGGGATGCTGGGACTCGAACCCGGGTGGCCCAGCCCGCTGTGCTATTGCTCCAGCTCCTCGTGTCTGATTTTTTTTTGCATTTTGGGTCACACGGGGCGATGCTCAGGGGTCCCTCCTGGCTCATGCACTCGGGAACTGCTCCTGGCGGGTGCTCAGGGCAACACCTGGGATGCTGGGACTCGAACCCGGGTGGCCCAGCCCGCTGTGCTATTGCTCCAGCTCCTCGTGTCTGATTTTTTTTTGCATTTTGGGTCACACGGGGCGATGCTCAGGGGTCCCTCCTGGCTCATGCACTCGGGAACTGCTCCTGGCGGGTGCTCAGGGGACCACCTGGGGTGCTGGGACTCGAACCCGGGTCGGCCAGGTGCAAGGCCAACGCCCTCCCCGCTGGGCTGTGGCGCCTTCGGCAACGTCACTGCTCGCCGAGGGGGCCGGTCCGGGGCCACCTCGTGCCCCGGGGGGACGCAGGGACAGGCCGGGACAGCGGCGGCGTCCTGGGCTCGGGTCCGCGGCCGGGGGCTCGGGGCTTCCGGGTCAGAACCGGGACCCGCCGCGTGCGACGCCTGCGGGGCTGAGCCCGGCCCGGCGGCGAGTCACGTGCGGCGCCCGACTTCCGGTCCGCAGCGCCCCCTGCCGCCCGGCGGCCGCTCGCAGCGGCAAACCGGAAGCGCCGGACGCGACTTCCCGCCCTCCTTTTCGCCTCTCGGCCCGGGCTAGCGACCGCGACCCGGGATTTCCGGGACCCGCCGCGCGCGCACGGATTTCCGGGACGCCGGGAGCGCGCGCGGCCTGAGTGGCAGGCGGGCTCCGCCAATGGGCGTGCGCCCAGGCGCGGGGGTTCCGCCCCTTCCGGGGTCGGGGCTTTATAAGGCGAGCGCGCCGCGCCGCCCGGGCGGAAGTGAAGGCGCGCAGGGGAGCGCGTGGAGCGGCGTCGCGTCTCCGGCCCCTTCGGTCCGCGGCGGGCGTCGCCGAGCAGCCGCCTGGCCTGACGCGGCCTCGCCGAGGTGAGCGGCCGGCCGGCCCCGCGGCGCTGGGGGGGAGGGAGTCGGGGCCCGAGGGGCGGGGGCGCGCGGGCTCCGCGGCCACCCCCTCCCGCCCGCCCGCCCGCGCGCCCCGGGCCGGGTCCCCGCGCCCCCCGCCCACCCGCCGCCCGCGTCTCCTCGCCCCCCGGGGCCCCCGCCCGCCTGCCCGGCCCGGCCCGGCCCCGTCCACGCGCCCCCCCGCCCGCGTTTCCTCGCCCCTCCTTTCTCCGCTCCCCTCCCCCTCCCCCGGCTCCTCCCCGCTCTCCGTCCTCCCCCCTCTCCCCTCCTCTCCCTCTCCCCCTCCCCCGTCGTCCCCCCCGGTTCCCCCTCCCCCGCTCTGCGTCCTCCCCCCGCTCCTGTCCCCGTCCTCCCCCCGCTCCCCCTCCCCTGCTCTCCGTCCTCCCCTCCCCCTCTCTCCGTCCTCCCCCCGGCTCCCCTTCCCCTCCTCTCCCCCTCTCCCCGTCCTCCCCGGTTCCCCCTCCCCTGCTCTTCGTCCTCCCCCCCCCCGCCTCCTCTTCCCTCCTCTCCCCCCCCGCTCCCCCTCCCCCGCTCTCCGTCCTCCCCCCGGCTCCTCTCCCCGTCCTCCCCCGGCTCCTCCCTTTCTAACCCCACCCCCCGCTCCTCCTCCCTCCTCTCCCCTTCCCCGCTCCTCGTCCTCCTCCCAGCTCCTCCCTCTCCTCTCCCCCTTTCTCTGTCTCCCCCCTCCCCCGCTCCTCCTCCCCCCGTCCTCCGCGCGCCCCTCCCCCGCTCCTCCCTCTCCCCCCCCCCGCCCGGCGTGGCCCCGACCCTGCGGGACGACTGGTGGGTGGGAACTGAGCCTGCTCCAGGCCCCCCGAAGGCAGGTGGCCCCGCCTACCCGTCCTGTCGCGACCCCCCGGGGTGCCGGTGACCTCAGGGGTCCGCCCGAGGAGTCGCAGCAGCACCCACCCCCCCCCCCCGCCCCCCGCCTGTCAACTGGCCGCTGTGCCCAGCTTGGACGCTCAGGGAGCAAGGCCAGGTGTCCGTGGAGTCCAAAGAAAGCTTTTTTGCCTTTTTTTTCTTCCAGGTCAACCGAGACTCCTGGAAAATGCGCTTGTGGGGCTGGAGCGAGAGCACGGCGGGGGGGGGGGGGGGGGGGGGGGGGGGCGTTTGCCTGCCCGGCACGCGGCAGACCCGGGGTCCATCCCCAGCGCCCCCTCGGGTCCCCCAGCACCGCCAGGGGTGACTCCTGAGTGCGTGAGGCGGGAGGAGTGACCCCCGAGCATCGCCAGGCGTGACCCCCCAAAAAAGCCGAAAATCAGAAATGATAAAGTCACGGGATGCCCGTTACCAGGGCGGAAGCAACGGGAGGGGCTCTTGGGAGAAAGTTGCTGCGGCTTCTGCCACGGTCTTGACCTGGAGTTCTCTGCGGAGAAATGTTTGTTATTTTTGAAAAACCAGATTTTCCGTTGGTGCTCGGTGGGGCTGGAGCCGCAGCGCAGCAGGTGGGGCGTTGGCCTTGCAGGCGGTGTGCCCGGGTTCGATTCCCCGCCCCTCTCGGTGAGCCCAGCAAGGTGCCCGTGGCATATTCGAGATGCCAAACGCAGTCACAACAAGACGGAGACGTTACCGGGGAGGGCTCCAGCAAGTCGATGCACAATGGGAGGACAGTGAGTGCTACATGCTCGCATTCAAAATGGCCACAGCATAGAAGCACAGTGAGCACCCACACATATGGGGTACTTACTTAGAATTTCTTTTACTGCAGAGGAGGTCCTAAATGATACCTGAAGGTGGAGTCAGAGAATAAGAAAGGGTCTGCTGTAGATTTTGAAAGATGAGCCCTGCAAGACCTTGTTTCTCAAGAATTAAGTACTCTAAAGTCAGGGTGGTCCTAGGAGAAACGACATAAACTGGTTTTCCGAAATAATTTGAAGATGACGTTTGGACTTGGGGGTCTGCTTCTAGAGGTGTCAGCGGCCACGGGTCCCGCCAAGCAGCTGGTCTCTTGGTTGGCTCTCCTTTCTCCTGTCCAATTGCATACCACTTCGGAAATCTTGGATTAGTCGAGCATGAGGGTGGTACAGACCGAAGGAGACCTGAGAACTAGGATAGCAAAAAGAAATCGGCATTTTCATTAACCTTAAAATGTAGGTTTCTTTCCATTTGAAATAGCCCCCAAGTCTCCATATTTGAGTTATTTCCATTCCTAGGACTCGGTGAGATGCTAGGGATATCTCAGATTCTTGTGTTTGTGCGCCACTTAAACATGCTAGTTATTAAGTTCATTCCTGGATCTTATAGACTTGATTTTCTTGCTTTTTGGGTCACTCCTGGCGGTGCTCGGGGGACCATATGGGATGCTGGGAATCGAACCTGGGTCGGCTGCGTGCAAGGCAAATGCCCTACCTGCTGTGCTATCTCTCCAGCCCCTAGACTTAATATGTTAGTGGTTTTTTTTGGTCTTTTTTTTTTTTAGAAGCCAATTTATTTTATTTATATTCTTTTTTGGGGTCACACCCAGCAATGCTCAGGGGTTACTCCTGGCTTTGCACTCAGGGATTACTCCTGGCGGTGCTCCGGGCACCATATGGGATGCCGGGGATCGAACCCAGGTCAGCCACCTGCCAGGCAAACACCCTACCCGCTGTGCTATCGCTCCGGCCCAATATGTTACATTTTTAATGTTCAGTTGTTTGATATATGTCAATAGAATTGGCTTTCTTAGTAATCTTACGTGTTTTATCTTGTGCCTTTCATCAGGTTGCAAAGGAATCGCCTTGGAAATAGCCGTTGCTCCCTAGTGCAACCATGGCTCGCGGTCCCAAGAAACACCTGAAGCGCGTGGCCGCTCCAAAGCACTGGATGCTGGATAAGCTGACGGGGGTGTTTGCTCCTCGGCCATCCACCGGGCCCCACAAGCTCAGAGAGTGTCTTCCGCTCATCATTTTCCTGAGAAACCGGCTGAAGTACGCGCTGACCGGAGATGAGGTGAAGAAGATCTGCATGCAGCGTTTCATTAAGATCGACGGCAAAGTCCGCACTGACGTCACCTACCCTGCGGGCTTCATGGATGTCATCAGCATCGATAAAACCGGAGAGAACTTCCGTCTGGTCTATGACACCAAGGGACGCTTTGCCGTTCACCGCATCACGCCCCAGGAGGCCAAGTACAAGTTGTGCAAAGTGAGAAAGATCTTTGTGGGCACCAAAGGAATCCCTCACCTGGTGACCCACGATGCTCGCACCATTCGCTACCCTGACCCCCTCATCAAGGTGAACGACACCATTCAGATTGATTTGGAGACCGGCAAGATTACCGATTTCATCAAGTTCGACACTGGAAACCTGTGCATGGTGACCGGCGGTGCCAACCTGGGAAGAATTGGTGTGATCACCAACAGGGAGAGACATCCCGGTTCTTTTGATGTTGTCCACGTGAAAGATGCCAATGGCAATAGCTTTGCCACCCGCCTCTCTAATATTTTTGTGATTGGCAAAGGCAACAAACCGTGGATTTCCCTTCCCCGAGGGAAAGGCATTCGCCTCACCATTGCTGAAGAGAGAGACAAAAGACTGGCTGCCAAACAGAGCAGTGGCTGAAATTCCCGTTTTCTAAGTTCCTTGTTGATGGAAAGAGTTTTGGTACTTCAATAAAGTTCATGCTGTTTGAATCGAAAACGTGTCGAGTACCTGATGTAGCTAGCTCCTGAACAGGAAGAATTCCTGGTAGGGGGAGGTGGGTGCAGCTTTGCTGCTTGTGCCCTCCTCTGCTTTGTGGCGGTTTGTGTGGCCCCTTTGCCCAGAAACTTAAGTTTTGGGGTCACGCCCAGATGTGCTTTGGGTTTGGCGTGCGCTCAGGGGTCACTCCTGGTGGGGTTCAGGAACCCATTTGGGGTGCTGTACTACCTCTTGGGCCCCTACCTATAAAGTCCCCCATGTGTGAAATTCGCATCATGTACAACCATTTCCTATAGGTGGAAAGGCCTTGAATTGGAGGGACTCGTTAAATACTCCAGATTCTGATACCTCGATGACTGTGGAGGGGCTTTGAGTTCCTTAGTCCTTTTTTTTTTTATTGACTTAGATAAGACGTAGCTGTGGGTGCTCAGGGATCACTCCTCAGGGGGCCCAGGGCACCATGTGAGATGTAAGGTGCTGATAATTGAACTTGGGTCACCTGTATGCAAGGCAAGTGGCTTACATGCTGTTAGCATCATTTCAAAAGTTTAGGTACTTGAGTCCAGGAAAGTTACTTGCTGGGAGGTTTGGAAGTGCTGAAGACAAGGGCTTTTTCTTCAAACCAGGGGAAATGACCCGTGAATCAGGAGAGGGAGGTGGAGGGGGAGGGGAGCAGGGGAAACTCCTTCCAGCCTTAAGCAGACCAGCATTTGGCTACAGTGCATCCATGGTGAAGCTGTGGGACTGATGATTCCTAGCGCTCTCTGATGACTAATGAAAGGTGGTAAGTACTTGGGGGAGGGGCGGCCATACGGGGGAGGGCCTAAGGCCTACTCCTGGGGATGCTCAGGAAACCGTGGAGGGTGCTGGGATCAAGCCCAGGTCAGCCGCCCTTCCCGCTGTGCAGCTTTTAAGCAGACCGAGGATACAGCCTTTAACAAGGTGTCCACCCTTGTGTGCGTGTCTTAAAGTTCTGTTGCATCTAACAGCATCCCTCGGGACAGCTTCATGACTCCCTGAACAACCGACTTCCTCTTTTGAAGGAGGGCCTGTCATGGGAGGAGAAAGGGGCCTTGTGTAGCCAGTGCGGGAGGGAGAACCAGAATGAGTTGCAGGCACGGCCACGAAATCAGTTTGCGGGTCTGTTCTTGGGAGGCACCTCACCACCACGAACCTGGGCTCACCTCGCGCCCAGCCACTCATCCCCCAGCCCTGTCCATCACCTGGCTGCGTGGGGTCTCCTCGACTGACTGCCAATGCTATGAAAGCAGACAAGTGTGGGAAGCCAAGAGCCCTCTCATAGACCCTGGCCGTGGTTCCCATGTTAGGGACATTGGTGACAGTCTCCCAGGGACTTCCTGACCTCAGCGCACGCCTGACCCATAGCCACATACATCAGGCTGAC
>NW_026606298.1:1967500-1970000 GCF_029834395.1 Sorex fumeus | reverse complement strand
CTGCCACAGAGGCAGGGTGGTGTGGGGGGACGAGGGCTGGGAGGGATGCTGGGACCCGTGGTGGTGGGAAATGGGCACTGGTGGAGGGATGGGTGCTTGATCCTTGTATAACTGAAACCCAAGCACAACAATTTGTAAGTCTACAACTGTACCTCATGGTGATTCACTGATAAAAAAAAATAAATAAATTAAAAAAAAATTTAGTTCTTTTAAACTGAAAAAAAAAAATAAAGTGAATCTTTTAGGGCCAGAGCAACAGTCGAACAGCCTTGCCTACAGCTGACCCGGGTTCGATCCCCAGCATCCCATCTGGTCCCCTGAGTACCGCCAGGAGTAATTCCTGAGTGCAGAGCCAGGAGTAACCCCTGAGCCTCACTGGGTGTGACCCAAAAAGAAAAAAAAAAGAACGAAAGAGACTCTTTGGTTTGATTGACAACGATCTATGCTGCTCCTTTTTAGTCAATAAGTGTGAGGAGGCTGGGACACGCAGCACACACCTGGACAGACAGAAACGGCTTGCAAGGTGGGCTTGCTTGGGAAGGAACAGAGCAGTTTGCTCCAGACCCATAGGTGGTGCAGGCCGTGAAAGTTGGCTGGGGGGGTTTCCAGTTGGAGGGTTCAGGCTCAGAGGTAGCGGGGTGACTGGGCTTCCGGCAGAGGACAGGGAGGGCATTTCCAGCTCAGATGGGAAAGGTGAATACTGGCATGTCACAGCAGGGAGGACGGCCGCCCTTGAGGACCCTGGGTGCACACGGGCAAGCCCAGCTTGGGGGACAGTCGCTGAGTACTGTCAGAGGAAGAAGATCGATCTCCCCGGTGGGTTGCCGAACGTGATTTCCACAATGACGTGGGGGTACCTGGAGTTTCTTCGTATGCCAGCTCTGCCAAGCCGGCTTCTAAAACGTGTCCTTTGCTTGCGTGCTTAGGGTTGCATCAGGGCCGATGGACTTCATTGGTTTCGGGTATGCAGCCCTTTTGACGTTTGGAAGCATCTTGGGGTATAAACGAAAAGGTAAGCCCAGACCAGATTTGGTTTCGTTTGTTTTGATTTTAAAATGTTGAGAAATTGTGGGGGTAACGGGGGGAGCGTGGCCCACCGCCCCCGGCAGTGCTCAAGGCTTCCTCCTGGCTCTGTACTTAGAGATTACCCTTGACAAGACTCCGGGGGTCTTATGGGGTGCTGGGGCTCCAACCTGGGTTGGCTGTGTGTGAGGTAAGTGCTTTATCTTCTATCTCTCTGGCCCCCAAACCATTTTTTTTTTTTGCTTTTTGGGTCACACCTGGAGATACTCAGGAGTCATTCCTCGCTCTGCACTCAGGAATCATTCCTGGCGGTGCTCAGGGGACCATATGGGATGCTGGGAATCGAACCCGGGTGGGCTGCGTACAAGGCAAACGCCCTACCCGCTGTGCTATCGCTCCAGCCCCCTTTTCTTAATCAAAGGGTTCAGGATGTTGGCTGGGGATGACTGATTGGTTATGTTAGGATTATCGACAGGTATGTAAGTATAAGAAGTTAAAGGCGTGTGGGGTTGGCCAGGGAGCACCATGTTGTGGAAGGGATGGTATAGCCCCATTCCAACCTGAGGTTTCTGGGGCTCTTTTCACCTATTGTTATCAGTTGCATGAATAGTGAATGATTTCATCTTCTCAAAGCTACTCTTTCACTTTGAGATGAGAATTTTGTTTTTACAAAACAGAAAGAAAGGAAGAAAGAAAGAAAAAAACCTAAATAAGGTTTATATTTGCATTGCTAAAAGGTGCTTGATTTTTTTTTTTTTTTGGCTTTTGGATAACACCCAGTGATGCTCAGGGGTTACTCCTGGCTCTGCATTCAGGAATTACTCAGAGGGACCATAGGGGATGCCGGGAATCGAACCCAGGTCGACTGTGTGCAAGGCAAACACCCTACCTGCAGTACTATCACTCTGACCCCTCCACCCCTTTTGGGGGGATACTAAACATTTTTTATGTCACATCTGAAGTAATTCTTTCATCTCTGTCCCAAAAAAAAAATGTTTTACCCCAGCTGCAGTTTGAATTTCCTATGAATATTTTGTGTTTTGTTTTATTTCTGGGCTGCATCCAGTGGTGCTCAGAGCTTCTCTGGCTCTGAGGATTATGCCTGGCAGGTGGGGGTCGGGGTGCATATCCGTACATGGTTCTGGGGATTGAACCTGGGTTGGCCACTTGCTCTTTGTACTATTTTAAAGATAGAGGTGCTGGGGCTGGAGTGATAGCACAGCGGGGAGGGCGTTTGCCGTGCACGCGGCCGACCCGGGTTCGATCCCCAGCATCCAATACGGTCCCCTGAGCACCGCCAGGAGTGATTCCTGAGTGCAGAGCCAGGAGTGACCCCTGAGCACCGCCACATGACCCAAAAAACAAAGTAAATTAAAATAAAATATAGATAGAGGTGCTGTGAGCCCTTCTGAGGGATTGGAATGGAAAACGACGCTGCTGGGTGGGTTCTGTGCCACGAGGCCCAGGAATGTCCTGA